>NC_034593.1:142137819-142179047 GCF_900095145.1 Mus pahari | reverse complement strand
TCCAGTTTCTCTCCATTTACTCTGATGTTGGCTACTGGTTTGCTGTATACTGCTTTTATTATGTTTAGGTATGGGCTTTGAATTNCTGATCTTTCCAAAACTTTTATCATGAAGGGGTGTTGCATTTTGTCAAATGCTTTCTCAGCATCTAATGAGATGATCATGTGATATTTTTTGTCTTTGAGTTTGTTTATATAGTGGATTACGTTGATGGATTTCCATACATTAAACCATCCCTGCATCCCTGGATGAAGCCTACTTGGTAATGATGGATGATCATTTTGATGTGTTCTTGGATTCGGTTTACAAGGATTTTATTGAGTATTTTTGCATCGATATTCATAAGGGAAGTTGGTCTGAAGTTCTGTTTCTTTGTTGGATCTTTCTGTGGTTTAGGTATCAGAGTAATTGTGACTTCATAGAACAAATTGGGTAGAGTACCTTCTGTTTCTATTTTGTGGAATAGTTTGAGGATAGTTGGAATTTGGACTTCTTTGAAGGTCTGATAGAATTCTGCACTAAACACATCTGTTCCTGGGCTTTTTTTTTTTTCTTTTTCTTTTTCTTTTCTTTGGTTGGGAGACTATTTATGACTGCTTCTATTTCCTTAAGGGAAATGGGACTGTTAAGATCGTTAATCTGACCCTGATTTAACTTTGGTACCTGGTATCTGTCTAGGAAGTTGTCCATTTCATCCAGGTTTTCCAGTTTTGTTGAGTATATCCCTTTATAGTAGGATCTGATGATGTTTTGGTTTTCCTTAGGATCCATTGTTATGTCTCTTTTTTCATTTCTGATTTTGTTAATTAGGATACTGTCCCTGTGCCCTCTAGTTAGTCTGGCTAAGGGTTTATCTGTTTTGTTGATTGTCTGGAAGAACCAGCTCCTGGTTTGGTTGATTCTTTGAATAGTTTCTTTTGATCCTCCTGTGATTCTGTTAGCCTCTGTCAGCACTCCTGGGAATCCAACTCTCCCCTGTGTCCCTGTGGTCAGAGCACTCTCTGCAGGCAAGCTCTCCTCTTGCAAGGCAGGTGTCCAGGAGTCTGGAGCTCTGATCCTCCTTCTGAGTCCTGGGGTCAGAGTCCTCTCTGTAGGCTGATTCTCCTCCCATGATCCAGAGGACCTGTGGTGTGGAGAGTCCTCCGGAGCGCTTAGCTGCCTCTGCTGGGGTTCAGAAGAGAGATGGCAGGGGTGGCCCAGACTGGACCAGAACCCTGCCTCTGGGTGGGTGGTGTTCCTTTGTCCCTGTTCCAGCTGGCACAAGCCCTTCCTGGATTCTCTGGAGTTGATTGTGTTCCACTCACCTGTGATCTGGAGGACCTGCGGTGTGGAGAGTCCTCCAGAGGGAGGGCTCAGCTGCCTTGGCTGGGCAGATAATTTCTTTATTTAAATTTTAAATGTAAATTCCGCTTTCCTGATTTCCCCTCTGAAAACCCCCTCTCTCTATTCCCTCCCCTTCCCCCTGCTCACCAACCCACCCATTCCTGCTTCCTGGCCCTGGCATTTCTCTATACTGGGGCATCATGCCTTCATAGGACCAAGGGCCTCTCCTCCCATTGATGTCCAACTAGGACATCCTCTGCTACATATGTAGCTGGAGTCATGAATCCCACCATGTGTACTCTTTGGTTGGTGGTTTAGTCCCTGGGAGCTCTGGGGGGGAGGGGTATTGGTTAGTTCATATTATTGTTCCTCCTATGGAGCTGCAAACCCCTTCAGCTCCTTGGGTACTTTCTCTAGCTCCTTTATTGGGTACCCTGTGCTCAGTCCCAAGGATGGCTGTGAGTTTCCACTTCTATATTTGTCAGGAAATGGCAGAGCCTCTCAGGAGGCAGCTATATCAGGCTCCTGTCAGCAAGCACTTGTTGGCATCCACAATAGTGTCTGGGTTTGGTGATTGTATATGGGATGGATCCCTAGGTGGGGCAGTCTCTGGATGGTCATTTCTTCAGTCTCTGCCCCACACTTAGTCTCTCTAACTCCTTCCATGGGTAATTTGTTCCCGCTTCTAAGAAGGATCAAAGTATCCACTCTTTGGTCTTCCAGCTTCTTGAGTTTCATGTTCCCATCAGTGTTGCAGGATCTTTCTACATAAATGGCTCTGTTTACTGCTGGATGATAACTCCTATGAAGACAGAAGGACCTTCCTTAAGCTAAACTGAATGGATCCGATTGGTAGGAAGTATCATATGGAGAGATTTTTAGATAACAAAAACTATGAAAGCTTATTTTCATCAACTGTGTTTGGGACATGTGTAGGAAATGCCACAGGGCTGCAGTGTCCCAAATACAAAATGTTGTGACTTCAGAGAGGCTACAACTTCTGAAACTCGTTCTACAGACCTGCTGCTTTCTACGCATTTGTCTTAATTGGTTGTTCCTCCTCCTCCCCTTCCTCTTCCTCCTCCTCCTCCTCCTCCTCCTGCTCCTCCTCCTCCTCCTTCATCACATCTAGTATCATTCTCCAGGTGATTCCAGGGTAGGACATACTACTGGATATATACCAAAGCTATTAGACATCCACTGAAGTCTCTACAACTCGATTCCTCCTCACCGTGTTCCCTTAGTATCACAGAAAGGCAACAACAGTTCCCTGTGTTTGGATTTATATAACCACTATCACCTTAAGACATTCGCTCTTATATGATGTGCTAACATTTTTTCCACATCTATATTTATAGGTATCAATATATAAGTCAGTTTAAAATATAATTTATGAACTACAAAAATGCAGAATTGTATTTCATTTATTCCCAAGGATTTCATTTATTTCTAGTGATTCCTCACTAGCAGAGTGAAGAAGCCAGCTTTATGTTTGTCCTAGATTCTGCAAGGAAAATCAATGGTATTTCAAGAACTTTGCCTAGGAGTGGAATTTGTTGAATTCTAGGATAAAGAATTTTGAGTCTCCTTATGCTATCTTGTATGAAATTCATTATGTAGACCAGGCTGACCTTGAAGCTAAAGAGATCTGCCTCCTGCTCTACCGTAAGTAATAGAATTAAGGCTGTGCACCATTATGCCTGACTCCTGAAATAACTTGAACATAAGGAATACTCAAGCAATGTGTCTGGAGGACAATTTTCCAAACTTTTTCTAAGAGGCTCTTGTTTTCTGTAAGGCATTGAAATATATGATCACTACAGGCCAGGATTCCTGCAAAGTTGTGTCTGGTATATATTTGTCACTATTAGAAAGCAACACAGTTCTTAAGGAATGCCCTCAGAATTAACACCACACACAATGTTGAGTAGGACTGCCCAAAGAGAAATGAAGTTGGAACAATAGTCCTGCTTTTCAGCTCACATGAGGGAGCCCTGCTGCAAGAATGAACCATAGAGTTCAGGATCCATATGGCACACCACTATAAGGAAACATGGGGAAGGGGTGCATACACTAGGTGAGGGAACTCTTTGTGGCTGAGGTTCTCTGGTCAGGGCTCACAGCTGAAGCTCATCTTTCCATAGCACTACAGTAGCTGAGATCATTTTCACTCTAGAAGGATATGGGTGACATGTTGGTGTCCACCCAAAGCTCTTCGCCGTACCACAACTGTTTCATGTGAGCTAATAAAAAGGCCTATTCTTGTAATACCAGCTGAACAGTGATGAGTCACAGTAATCATATAACACTGTTCCCATGATAGTGGACTCGGTCTGCAATAACAGAGCAGGACTTACACACACTTCAGTAAATGTGTCAATCACTGACTTAGAGAAGCAATATTTTATAATACTGTCGCAAATCTACACGATAATCCCTCATTCCAGATTTCACGTTCGCCTAGCTGAAAAAGCTAAAATATTCATAAATTCACATGAAGCCAGATGGCTTCCCACTAAAGATGCAATTTGAATGATCTCTTTACATTATTTATTTGAAGAAGTGCGCAAAATACAACATCATCGTGGTACAGACTGCTAACAAGTTTGTTGAAGAAAGGAACCAAGGAATAACAGGTGTCCAGTGATAACTGTATTTTAAACTGAACCTTGATATCACATATATCTGTGAATTACAGTAAAATCAATGTAGTTATTTTTATTAGTCCCTGAAGTATTCAGAGTATAAAATAAACTGAGAGAGACAAGATTTTAATTTTTCAATCAGAAATTTTTAATTTTATTTAAGTTTCTCATAATTAAAATTAAATTTTAATTTTTAAATAGTTTTATTTGGTCTCTAAAATTTCACATGTATAGCAAAGGAAAAAGCCATTATTATTGGGTTGACAGTTTTAGAGAATGTACTTTTTTTTTTTTCTTCTGCAGGCTGAAATTACACATGGAGTCTGAAACAAACATGTAATTCCCTCACTAGAGTTAGTACTGTGGATGTGTTCTAGTAAAGCAGAATGATAATTTCTGTTTTTAACTCACAAGGTTTCGTTCTTATGTATGTGTGCACATGTGTGTTTGGAAGCCAGTGAACAATTCCAGGAACATCGTGCACCTCCTGTAAGCCCTTGACTCATCTTTAGCCTGGAGCTCACTGGCTAAGACCAGGCTGTCTGGCTAGCAGACCCCAGGGGTTCTGCTGTCTTCACCTCGCCAGTGCTGAGACTCTGAGACTCTGCTTGAAGCTTTTATATATCAGTGCTGGGGATCAGCCTCCGGTGTTTGTGCATTTTAGGAGCACGCATTACTACCTGAGCCATCCACAAGTGCCATATACAGCTGCTGTGTCCCCTTTAGATTTTCCCTTTCCATGTACATACACATCTAGTTCACATATATATACATACATGTACATCACATACATATACATCTATCCCATGTAAACAAACACCCCCCACCTCCCCACACACACATCTTAACATCCCTTTAAAACCTTGTGATTGACCACCACTGTGTTATAAACGTCTCTGGAGAGTTCTGTGGTCTGAATTCAGCTTTTGTATGGCTCTGCATCATTTCTCAGATGTCTAGTGGTTCATTCAGGTTCATTGTCCTTGGTGAATCATATTCCAGAAGTTCTGTGTGGCCAGAAGTACATGAACTGGCTCTCAGAGTTTTTGTATTTGCTTCTACCTGGAAACTGGAGAGGCATGGTTCCTTGCTAACAACCTTAGACTACTTCAAACCTTATATGCTTGTTCACCCATCAAGTACTTCAAACCTGGGGGAAATCTGTAATGACTATGATTACACCAATGATTTTTTTTAGAGCCCTTGATTTACTTTCTCTCTCTTTATCTGTCTCTATACCAAGCCTGCTTGCTCCATAGCACATATTGATTGGAATAAAGGATAGCAGGCTAAATTTTGGGTGATCTCTGCTTGAGATATATTCTTCAGGAGCTCAATTGAATATGTAAAAATTGTCCTCTGAGAACCTAATAACCAAGAGTTTTATGCAATCTCTGATTTCTCAGAATGGAAGTCCCAAATTGTTCTTGGAAAACCCCTAGAATAAAGACCTAGTTCATATTCCACACACATTGCTGAATCCATGAGTTTATCCTGTAGTGGTTTGTATATCAAACCTGACTGTTTTAGTGTTTTTTTTTTTTCTTCTGTGACCAGAATTAGTTTTATAGTTTACACAGTGGGGACAATTCCATTCTATTTTGTTGTTGTTGTTGTTGGTTTTGTTGTTTGTTTGTTTTTTTTTGTTTTTCGAGACAGGATTTCTCTGTGTAGTCCTGGCTGTACTGGAACTCACTCTGTAGACCAGGCTGGCCTTGAACTCAGAGATCTACCTGCCTCTGCCCCCCGCCCCCCCCCCCAAGTGCTAGGATTAAAGGTGTGTGTCACCACTGCTCGGCACAATTCCATTCTAATTATTTTAAACATCCGACTATTGTTTTGTTGACTAGTTAGTTATTATGTCCCCTACTGATGGAATAATTTTGTTCATAGAGAGTATTTTGAAATCACAGATTGTGTCACTGACTGACAGATTTATAGGAGTATTATGATCATGGAGTGCAATGACCTAAAATATTTTAAGGGAATAAAGAGAAGTCAAAGCTGGAAATATGGCTTCACAGTTAAGAGTGTTGACTACTCTTCCAGAGGCCCTGAGTTCAATTCCCAGCCACCACTTGGTGGTCCACAACCATCTGTAATGGGATCTGATGCCTTCTTCTGGTGTATCTGATGACAGTGACAATGAACTCACATATATAAAATATATAAAGCTTAAGAAAAAAGAAAAAGAAAGAAAGGGGTCAAAATAAAGCTGTAGCACCCCCCCCAGTCCATGTAAATTTAAATGTACCACAGATTAGACAGCACATCTGCATAATGTCTGGGGGATGGAGATACGCCACTTTACATCTTTTCCAGAGGAAGTCAAAGCAGCATATAAAGGCAGAATTTGTGTTCAAAGTATAGTTTTTTGACGAAAAATGAATTTATACAATTTATTCAAAAGCAAGGTCATGTAAAATAGATAAATCTGATAGACACTGATATAGACTCTTCAAAAATCAAATACATTTCGCATATTAATTATCTGTCAGTCTTTGATAGATACAGGGATATTTCATCATTCTTCCACATTCTTGATAAGACAGGAAAATGATCCACCAACTGTTACTAGAAATACACAATAAAGCGAGGGACAGCAGTGGAGTAGTTAGCCATAATCACTAGCGAAGGTTGCCTCGCCCAGAAGACCCCACGGGACTGACCTAACGGAAAGATAAAAATCGTTCTCGTTTTGTCGTTGGGTGGGAAGATGACATGGAGAGGGTAGCTTTGGATCACTATGAACTACATATTGGACTATGTAGAAATGAATGTAGACAGGATTAGAAAAAATTCACAAAAGCATAACAAGCATCGACTAGATTCTTGAATATTTACTCTGACCTGAAGTTTAAATTTCAAAATTTTAATTTTCAAGGGTGTATTTTATATTCTCATTTAAGAACAATGTCTAAGAAATGTTTTGTTTAAATGTCAGTATAACCTCTTATCTTTACAAGAGTTTATCATGCATATGGAGCTAAAGGTTGTAGGGAGAGATTTTCCTATGCAGATGAATCTTTTGATTCAGATATGGAACTGCAGGACTACTGTTGTGTCCACCTATGTGTTTGTAGTTAGCTTCTCCACAAAAACTTGTTCTGTCATGACTCTTAGAATTAACATCTCAGTAATCAACGTATTTACATGAACTTGTATTTGATAGTGTATCAAATGTTAGTTAAAAACAATAAAATTGACTTCAAAGTTTTTCAGTGACTATAAATGAAATATAATCCTCCTGCTAAGCAAGAGGTCCAGCAGAGAAAAGTGTCCAAACTGGACAACCATCTAGCTCTGTCACTAGCATCACATGAATTCACTACCATCTACATGAGCATCACATGAACTCACTATCATCCGCATGAGCATCACCATGAGCTCACTACAGCCCACACGAGCATCTCTGTGAGTTCACTACCACCCACATGAGCATCACCATGAGCTCACTACAGCCCACACGAGCATCTCTGTGAGTTCACTACAGCCCACATGAGACTCAGTATCAAGAGAAGTAAACTGACTGCACCAGGTGATGCATCGAGGTGATTTCATCAAAGTCACCCAATGATATTTTTAAAAGTGAAAGAGAAACTTTCTTCCAAATGTGTAAAAACATGCTATCTATCACCTATGCTGTCTAGGGAACTTCTAATGAGATTATTTAAAGTAAATTTTAAAACCATGTACAAGAGCCCCTGTGGCCCAAATAGATATCTCATGAACAATATGGTTATTCCTAATAAAAATGTTCTCTTTCATGATAATGAGATACCTCAAAAATAATCCTAACAGATTTAAGTAAAAAAAATACTTTATTACATTTTCTCCTTTCAAAATTATGATGCCTCTCTTTAAAATCCACTCGTCTTCCTCAGTGTACCAGGAATTTACATGTTCCCCGTATTCATCAAAAACTGGCTTCTGCCCTCCCAGTCCTTCTCCCCGCATAGCCACAGTCTTTTTGGCTCTTCTGGGGTGTCTCGGCTCAATGATTTCTCCTCTTAAAACTTATTACCTTTTATGTTCGTATTTCACACCATTGCTGCCACTTTATGTATAGTTCCTCTGTCATTTGGTATTTATGACTTTGCCTAACGTAGCCCCATCAATTTTTATTCAAGAAAAAAAAATCCAGGATGAAATTTAAATTACCTTGGTCCCCTCAGTTTTGTTTAATTTGCTTTACTGTGTAGAGCAATAATGGGGATTTTAATGAACACCATCTTAATAATTTCTCTGAATCCTCTGAAGTGATATAATGATCTAAATAGTGTCCAAGCTCTCAATTTATCATATGTTGGAGATTAAATAGGTTTCTTTAAAATTATTTTTCCTCTAAGATTATTTAAAACTTCAGAAGCAACAAGACATATTTCTGTAATTCTGCTTCTATCACCAGCCCAGCTTAACTCCTTCCCCTCTTTAAACTGTACAGCATGCAAGTTTTTCTCACCAGCCATCACTAACTACTCCAGAGGATGTTAGACGCTCAACCACACTCCGTTCTGCTGAAGCTCTGCTGGCCATGACTGTGCCTTCCATCTCTTATGGGCAAACTGCACATAGCACATTCTTGGAAACCTTGCTTTGTTTATTCTTAATTAGTGTATTAGTCAGGGTTCTCTAGAGTCACAGAACTTGCAGATAGTCTCTATATAGTAAAGGAATTTATTGATGACTTACAGTCTGCAGTCCAAATCCCAACAATGGTTCAGTAGTAGCTGTGGATGGAAGTCCAAAGATCTAGCAGTTGCTGAGTCCCACACGACAAGAAGGCG
Organism: Mus pahari; assembly: GCF_900095145.1. Taxonomy (NCBI): domain Eukaryota; kingdom Metazoa; phylum Chordata; class Mammalia; order Rodentia; family Muridae; genus Mus; species Mus pahari. The sequence goes on along the minus strand of NC_034593.1, from coordinate 142,170,292 downwards.
AAAGAGCGAGAGCCAGACTCCCTTCTTCCAATGTCCTTATATGGTCCCCAGCAGAAGGTGTAGCCCAGATTAAAGGTGTGTGCCACCACACCTTTAATCCCAGATGATCTTGGACTCGGAGATCTCCCTGTCTTAATCTTCTGGATTCAATCACCACTGTGTCTCAAGATCTCCATACCAAGATCCAGATCAGAAACTTCTATCTCTCAGTCTCCAGATTAGGTTCACTGGTGAGCCTTCCAANTCTGGATTGTAGTTCATTTCAAATATAGTCAAGTTGACAACCAGGAATAGCCACTACAATTAGGTTCATTCTAAGTACAAAGATTCCAATATTGATGGACAATGTTAGAACCTGAGGGTGCTAGCGACACAGCTCTGCGGGTAAAGGTGCTTGTGATACAAACCTTAACCCTTAGGACACACAAAAATCTGGATTTGAAAAAAGCCAGTTGCTGGCCCCACCCCTCACTGGATACAGTGAGATAGGGAGAGCTGGTCCCACATCTCACCCAGGCACCACAGTGGAGCTGGCCCTAGTAGCAGGGCTTTGGGACAGCTGATCCTGCGATTGCTCTGCTGTGGGGTGACACACATGGAGAGGTGATGCCCACCCCTCACACACACCTCTGACAATCAGGAAAGCTGCTCACAGAGTCATGGGATTGGGAGACCTTGTCCTGTCCCTTACCAGGAGCAGCACTCAAAAAGGCAGCCCGGGACTTCACCTGAAGAGCATGGCAGAGGTGACTCTAGTCAACGGGAAGCAAGATCCTGCCCCCCAGGGCAGAGTGATGGAGAACTGGCTCTACCACTCATCTGGCATGAGGTAGCATAGGTACGGGGGTAATTCCTGCCCCCTTCACCATATCTAATAGCTGACCCTGGGGTCATGAGAGCAGCAGAGCTAGCATGGCCCCTTCACTGGATGTAGAACTCAGGAGAGGGGACCCTGAATCTCACCTGGAAATACAGTGGAACTGTCCCTCATGGCAAAGGTTCAAGTGAGCCAGTCACAGGGGTGTGAGAATGGGAGAGCTGGCCAAGTCCCTCACAGGATGAAGGACTTGGAGGAGTGAACCCTGATCCTAGAATTGAGTTAAGAACAAACAAAGCAAAGCTTCAAAAAGGGAGGGGGCTTGAAATATGCAGCTTCCATGATGAAGTATTTTCTATGCTATTGTTTGATTGATCGTTTGCCTGATTGTGTGTTTTTGGGGGGGCACGGGGGTATTGCAGCCTGAGGGCAGAAATAAAGGGACTGGGAGATGAGTAGGACTTGGGTACGTGGTAAGAAACTTACAAAGAATTAATAGGAAAATTTAAAAGAAATGAAAAAAAGAAAGAAGCCAGTCGCAAAGCTCATGTTCCAGCTAAGTTTGGAAGTCTGATCAGCAAGAATGGATTGTGAGCCAGCCTGGACACCTAATACAGCAGCAGACCTGACTCAAGGCAGTGGGCGATGAAAACTGACTCCTGACAATTGTTCTCTGACTTCTACGCCCATGACATGGCATGAATAGGCAGGGTCACACTCACAGGCACGCATACATATGAACACAATAAATAGGTGATGAGTAGATAGATGATAGTTAAAATTTCGAGTTGCATAAAAGGCCGGTGACAAGTCATCACCACTGAAGATGCTTGCCAGCAAGGCTGACTTTCTGAGTGTGATTCCCAGACTCCACATGGTGAGGGAGAGAACCAACTCCCAAAGTCATTGTCTTAGAGTTTCATCGTTTTGAAGAGACACCATGACTAAGGCAACTCTTATTAAAATAAAACAAACAAAAAGCAATAAACAAACAAACAACAACAAAAACATTTAGCTAGGGCTTGCTTACAGCTTCAGAGGTTTAGTTCAATATCAGCAAAATGGGAAATGTGGCAGTATCCAGGCACACATGGTGCTGGAGAAGGATCCAAGAGTTCTACATCTTGATCTGCAGGGAACAGAAGGGCACTGTGTGCCACACTGGGCATGCTTGAGCATAGGAGACCTTAAAGCCTGGTCCCACAGTGACATCCTTCCTCCAGCAAGGACACAACTCTTAATACTGCTCCTTCCTATGGGCCAAACATTCAAATCCATGAGTCTTTGGAGACTATACCTATTCACACCGCAACCTTCTACTCCCTGGCTCCCATAAGCTTGTAGCCAAAACATAACGCAAAATATAGTTAGTCCAACCGCGAAAGTCCTCCTATTTTATCATAGTCTCAGCAAATTTTAAAAGTCCAAAGCTCAGTATCTTTTGAGATTCAAACAATATGTTATCTGTAACTTCCTATAAAATCAAAATTAAAACATATTACATACCTACTGTGTATAGTGGCACAGGATATGCATGACTGTTCCAAAAGGGAGCATAGTAAGGAAATTGTGGACCAAGCCAAAACTGAAAACCAGCTGGGCAAACTCTAAACTCTGCATCACCGTGTCTGATGTTAAAATGTTTGGTGGATCTCCATCTCCTTTCAGCTTTGTAGACTGACCTTGAAATCAGAACTGTATGCCTTAGTCTCCTGAGTGCTAGGATTAAAGGCCTGTATCACTATACATGTCCTAAGATTTTCTTTAATTCCTTTTCACAAGATGGAAGCTTAAGTGGGAAGGCTCTTTCTCTGAGGTCACCACTCCCTTAATTCTATTTAATATCTTTAATCTGTTTATCTTCTTGAACTCAAGATTTAGGTCCAATCTATTTCCCTGTTGCCACTTCAATTCTTGAACCATAACTTTTGTATTTTTCCCTTTTTAGCTTCCTCCATTTTATCATAATTATCTTGATAAGAATGAGCCACATGACAAAGTCTATGCTAGGCTATTTTGATATTTCTTTTGGCAATGCAACTAGTCTAAATCTCTTCACCTTACCCACAGGCAGACTCTTTAGACAAGGACAAAACCACTCACATTCTTTACCAGAATATCACAAGAACTATCTCTAAGCAACATATTAAAAATCTTCTCCTGTGCAACCTCTTGAGCGAGGCCCCCACAGCCCAAATCACCCTAAAGGCCATCTTCCATGTTCTCACAAGGATGGCCCATTACACCCTTTTAAAAACATTCTACTGTTTACCTAATCCAGCATTCCAAAATCCACATTTCTCCACACGAGAACATGGTCAGGACTATAATGCCCCACTTTTAGTACTAATGTCTGTCTTAGTTGGAGAAGGAGCTGAGAGTTTTACATCCTGATCTACAGGCAACAAAAGGGAACTGTGTCCCACACTGGGCATAGCTTGAGCATAGGAGACTTTAAGACTCATGCCCACAGTAACACACTTCCCCTTCCCACACCTCCTAATAGTACTATTTCCTATGGGTCAAGCATTCAAATACATGAATCTATGGGGGTTATTTCTATTTAAACCGCCACGGTCATCCTTTGACCTCTACATACATGCTGTAGTATGCAGACAACATAGTACATACATACCCACAAACATAAAAATACATGAGCATACCCACAGGCAAACAAATTAAATTTTTAAAAAACTCAGGAGGTTGGAAAAGTGGCTCAGTGGTTTTGGGCATACTGGTTTTACAGCAGACCCAAATTATGTTACAACTTCCTAGAACTCCAGCTTCAGGGGATTCAACACCCTCTGAGATTCTGCTGTACCTGCTCCTGTAAGTGCACATACCTGTATATCAACACACATGTACATATAACTGTGTTTAAAAACTCATCTAAAAGTATGTTATAATTAATCATTAGAGCACCTACATTTATAAAAGAAACTTTACTAAAGCTCAAAGCACACACCACACCCTACACAATAAGAGAGAGAGACTTCAACACCCCACTCTCAGCAATGGACAGATCATGGAAACAGAAACTAAACAGAGACAACTTCTGAAACTAACAGAAGTTATTAACCAAATGGACCTAATAGATATTTATAGAACTTTTCATCCTAAAGCAAAAGAATGTTCCTTCTTCTCAGCACCTCATGGTAACTTCCCCAAAACTGACCATATAATCAGTCACAAAAGAGGCCTCAACAGATAAGAAGATTGAAATAATCCCATGCATGCACCCTATCAGATCACCACGGACTAAGACTTGTCTTAAATTCCAACAAAAACAATGAAATATTCACATACGCATGGAAGCTGAACAATACTCTACTCAATGATAACTTGGTCAGGAAAGAAAGAAAGAAATTGAAGACTTTTTAGAATTTAATAAAAATGAAGACACATCATAACAAAACTTATGGGACACAATGAAAGCAGTGGTAAAAGAAAAACTCATAGCTCTAAGTGCCTCCAAAAAGAAACTGGAGGGAACCTACACTAGTAGCTTGACAGTATACCTGAAAGCTCTAGAACAAAAAGAAGCAAATACATCAAAGAGGAGTAGACAGTAGATGGCAGGAAATAATCAAAATTAGGGCTGAAATCAGCCAAATAGAAACAAAAAGAACTAAACAAAGAATCAACAAACCAGGAGCTGGTTCTTTGTGAAAATCAACAAGATAGATAAACTCTTAGCCAAACTAACCAGAGGGCACAGAGACAGTATCCAAATTAACAAAATCAGAAATGAAGATGGAGCCATAACAGCAAAATCTGTGGAAATTCAAAAAATCATCAGATCCTACTACAAAAAGTTTATACTTAACAAAATTGGAAAGTCTGGATGAAATGGACAATTTTCTAGACACATATCAGGTGACAAAGTTAGAACAAGATCAGAAAAACCATTTAAACAGTCCCTTAACTCCTAAAGAAATAGAAGCAGTCATTAATAATCTCCTAACCAAAAAAATCCCAGGAAAAGATGGGTTTAGTGGAGAATTCTATCAGACCTTTAAATAAGTCCTAATACCAATATTCTTTAAACTATTCCACAAAATAGAAGCAGAAGGAACAATACCCAATTCGTTCTATGAAGCCATAATTATTCTTATAGCTAATCTACACAAAGACCAAACACAGAAAGAGAACATCAGACCAATCCCTCTTATGAACATTGATACAAAAACACTCAATAAAATTCTTGCCAACCGAATCCAAGAACACATCAAAATGATCATTCAACACAATCAAGTAGGCTTCATCCCAGGGATGCAGGGATGGTTCAATATACTAAAACTGATCAATGTAATCCACTATATAAATAAACTCAAAGATAAAAACCACATGATCATTGCATTAGATGCTGAAAAAGCATTTTACAAAATTCATCATTCCTTCATGTTAAAATTCTTGGAAAGGTCAGGAATTCAAGGAATTCATACCTAAACATAGTAAAAGCAATACACAGCAAATCAGTAGACAACATCAAACTAAATGGAGAGAAACTTGATGCAACCCTACTAACATCAGGGACAGACAAGGCTGCCCACTTTCTCCTTATCTATTCAATATAGTGAAGAAGTAAAACTATCACTATTTGCAGATGATATGATTGTGCACTTAAGTGATCCCCTAAGACCTTGTCCAAAAAGTAAAGAGAACAAATCATTCCTGAAATCTTCCCTTAGTGAAGTTACAGAGACCTGCCATAGTGTATTGTGTCAGGGGGATTAAGTGCAGTAACCAGTTCAGATTCTGCAGAAGAAACGAGTACTAAATTTAGTTCAAAGAGAAGTATACCCCTGAAGGATCCACATGTAAGTGCTGTGCTTGTCCAATGAATACTTCAAGAATCATGACCAGTTACTGTGGATTCATATGTAAAATAGCAGAATATGGAGAGTGAACTAAGGTAGCTACTTATATAGTCAAGCCCTAGGCTGGTGTTTAGGGGACACTGCCTGTCAGTCAGAAAATGTTATAACACAGTGAGCAAGTGGAACCAAGTCAGGCCTGTTCTACATTCATTGAGGAATACCTGCTGGAACTGTCTTTTTCATCTCTTGCTCCAGCCTTCAGGAAGGCTGACATGAAATGTTAAGCTTTGTGCTGTGGGGAAGAGGGAGACACTAAGGCACAGCAGGCGAGATAAGTCACGAGGACTACAGGGAGAATTTGGCCAAAGTTGTTTGTAGCATTGGTCAGGGAGCCCAGGAATGGTGAAATACATCCTGCATCCTGAAATAGCAGCACGACTTTCCTCAGTAGGAAATATAGTAGAGACGGACACTCTTAGCATTCCAGAAAGAGATAAGTATGGTAGAGGTCCACTCTCTCACTCAGTGCTAACTTGAGTCTTTTCATGAAAAACAAAAAAGAAAGGCCCTACAGGTTATACTAATTATGGATTGTCATTGATAATGTGTATTAGAAGAGTAATGTTATAACTAAAATACATGCAAATTTTTCAGAAATTCTGACTAAGCATGTAAATATTTGCTCTATCATGTCTCCTAAGCATTGACTTTAGAGGAGAGAGTCTCAGGAAGTTTTATGTCCAGGAACTCTTGTTGACTCCCTGAACCAAATTCAGTCACCTGCTAATGGGGTAGTGGTTAAATTGCACCATACTAGCCTGATAAATCTAATTTCTCATTGTTTCATCTCACTCAGGGTTTATGGGAACGTGGATGTAGTATTTCCACCATTAGCTCCCGAGCCTAGCTGCATAGGTGATGTATAAAATTAAGAAAAGTGGAAGCCAGCCCTGTATGCTAGAGTATGGAGAGGAGCGGCCTGCTCTGAGGGCACTGAGCCTCTGGGCAAGGCTGATGACATTTCTTCCCTGTCAACTGGAGGGATCAAATGTAAATGGCCTGGTAGTCATGGCTCCCAGCTTTCCATTCAGGAGATTCCCAAGAGGTGGGATAAGGTAGTGCTGGAAGAGACTGGCTGTCCATGAATGCACTGAGCAGACCATCACTGGGGAAGCACCTAGCACAACTTAGGAGCACCCGTGAAACCACACACTTGCCACTTTCATGATGTTCTTCTGCCTCAGGGCTGAGAACATGTGATAAGGTAGGTATCCACAATCTTAGAACTGCCACAGGTGACTACCTTGAACTTTTGAGGGCAAATGACACTTCAGCAGATCTTGCAGCCTATGATTATCCTTAACCCTAGTATCTCCTGTTTGAAAGAACACGGGGCAAGTGATTAAATCAGACCCCTGAAAGCCTTCCAAAATGTTCATATAAATGACCTATGCAGTAGCCAAAGATTCCTCAGCATGCTATGTAGAGAATCTCTCTGAGCCTTGAAATGATTTGTTGTTCCTGAATCTGCTTAGTTTTCTTTGAGCTTTGAGGCACAGCCTTGGATGGATAATTGGTAACTGAAAAGAAGAACTCAAAGTAGAATTAATTTACTTTGTTTCTATCTTTTGTTTGTTTGTCCTAAGAGAGGAACTATAGGCATGGAAATAATTGCCCAAAACAATGTTAGTCACTTATTGCATTGTAGTTATAACAGTATTATTTTCTTAGCAAGTCAGCCTTTAGAAAGGGAAAGGAGTACGTAAGAGGGCAGAGTTGTGAAGTTCATATTATTGTGAAAGGAAGTGCAGTGCCTGGAGAGACTGTCCCTGGTGGGAGCCAGGCTTCAGAACCTGTACCTTCTTCTCTCTAGTCCTGTGTTCCTGTTGCCCGATGATTATGTGCTGCATCTGCCTGGTGTTGCTGCCATCACAGCTCTCAGGAGGAACATGGTCACAGTGCGTATTTACTAAGTACACGACTCAATCGACTGATAGCTGAGAAGTATTACCCCTGGTACAAATAGGACCCTTGCACGGGTGAACTTAAATTCTTCACAAACTTTGCTTCATGTTCATCCACCAAGAAACACGGTGTTCTTCTAGCCTTTTGTTAATATGTTCCCCCAGTTATGGAAAAATAATGACTATGTAGGATACAACAGCAACATCTCCTCACACTGGTGCTTAGGTGAGGAGATTCTCAGGTCCTGTCTATTTTGAAAATTAATCTATCACCTTGACAATGCTTAAACATGAAGGCAACTGTAGGTGCAGATACTCTACAGAAAGGATACAAATGGTAAATAAGAGCCATGCGGATTATGCTTATTTATTATTTTATAATGAAATAAGTAAGATTGTATAAACTAAGTTTGGGTCTCTTAGGTGGTGATCAATTTATAGAACACACTATGTAGACCTGGTTGACCTTGAACTCACAGATATCTTCCTGCCTCTGCCTCCTGAGTATGTGGGTCACCACATCTAATACCAATTTCACTTTCAAGTGATTGTGCATCAATCAAGACTAATTCTTACAAACACAGTGTTTGCCAGCTGGACATCTTTATGCTTATACAAAAGAAAGAGAAAGAAAAGTCACTATAAACTATTAGAAGTTCTTGTTTCTTATCTTTGAGGCAACTGTTGTCTTTCCGGCAACCAAATGAACACATCAAACACCTAGGCCCTCTGACACTGGAAATAGATTAATAAGCACTCACACAAAAAAGAATGATCTAGGTTCTTAACTCTAAATTAACTCATATTTTAAATGTTATGGGAAAAGTGTTCCAGTTATACCAGATTTGTTTCATAGAATACATGTTTTTATAATTTCTCTATTGAAACGATAAAGGTAAAAGAAGTGCCAAGGTTAATATTTGTCATTTCATCTTGAAAGCATCCTTTTAAATATGTATGAAGAAAGCAGTATAAAATATAAATAGCAGATGCATAAGAGGAGATCAGGATAAATAAATCATATGAACTCAAAATGAAGGAATTGGGGAAGAATGTAAATGGGCTCATAGGGGTGTTAGAGCTGCTCTGCTTCGGTGCAGACAAATAAGGTGGGGGCGGGGTGTTAATGCCAGCAGCACATGAAGCTCAGTCAAAATGGGAGAGATGAGAAAATAAGGCGCTAACGAAACCCATGTGGAATTTTATGGTGAAAGAACAAGTGAGTGAGAGAGGAAATGCTAGTAATCATTCATTGCCCCGTGTCTCCTTGTGTTCTGAACTGTCCATTTCGACTCAAATAGTCTCATTAGCAAAGTGTGTCTTTACATCTTCCTGGTTAGTTACATGAGGTGTGTGTGTGTGTGTGTGTGTGTGTGTGTGTGTGCATGTTTGAACACATGTGTGTGTGTATGTATATATATATACATATATATATACATATATGTATGTATATATATATACATACACACACACACACACACACACACATATATATATATATATATATATGGGTGTGCTTTGGTATGAGTATGATTGTGTGTATATGTGTGTCTTTGTGTGTATTATATGGATGTGTTTGTGTATATGTGTGTATGCTAATGTATATATATATATATATATATATATATATATATATATATACGTACATTTGTGTGTATGCATGTATATCTATATATGTGTGTGATGGGTGTGTTTGTGTGTGTGTGTATGTACATGGATGTGCTTGTGTCTGAGGATATATGTGTGTATGTATATGGGTGTGTTTGTGTGTGTGTATGGGTGTGCTTGTGTGTGAGTATGTATATATGTATATGTGGGTATGTGTGTATGTATATGGGTGTGTTTGTGTGTATGTGTGTGTCTATATATGGTGTGTTTGTATGTGTGTGTGTGCATGTGTATATGTATATGGATGTGCTTGTGTCTGAGGATATATGTGTGTATGTATGTGGGTGTGTTTGTATGTATGTGTGTGTCTATATATGATGTGTTTGTATGTGTGTGTATGCATGTGTGTATGTATATGGATGTACTTGTGTCTGAGTATACATGTGTGTATGTTTATGGGTGTGTTTGTGCGAATGTATGTGGGTGTGTTTATGTGTATATGCATATTTGTTTGAGTATGTGTATGTATGTGTATATACATGTGTATATACGTGTGTGTTTGTGTGTGCATGTGCTTCTCTGTGTGTGCAGGGGCAGATCCTTGACCCTGTGCACATGGAAATGTCAGAGGACAATCATGTGAGCTTATTTTGGTTCCTTCCTGCCTCTCCCCATGTTGTTTCACACAGTGCACTCAGGTCCTCAGACTCAAGAGCATGCACCTTCACCTGCTGTCCCGTCTCACCAGCCCACAAACTCTAATTTTGGAAGCCAGGTTTATTTGTATCATGTTTCTTAATTTTTAGGACTGGTAAATGTTTTTTTTTTTATAGTGGTTTTGTTCTAAGAAAAGTTGAGTTATAATGTAAGTTCATATTTACTCTTTCCCATCATGATTTTCTCATCATGAATTCCTGTCTTTGTAGCTCATTTGTTATCACTAACGGACCTTTGGTCACCGAGGGTTTGTACTTTATGATTAGCCAATGTGAGTACTTAGCATGGCTATTTCATACAGAGTAAATGTGGCAGTGTGTGTTGTGGTAGTGTGTGTATCTTCCCCATTAGTGTCATTAAGGTTCTGCCCCTCCCTCAAGCCCTCAGCTATTCCAAGTTCCCATCTCTCAGTCTTCCTCTTTTTCACAAAAACTTGTTTATCTAAAAACTTGTCTTTTCCAGAATACCATGGCCTTTGACTGCTGGACTTTGTAGCCGTATTCTTTCACTTAATACTATGCATGTAAATCCCCCCCTCCCCAAAACTAGACATGATCTTCCAACCCTAACCATGAAACTATCTGAAGTTGATATCTGCTTGCAAAAGCAAGATGAGTTTTCTCTACTGGAGTTTCACTGGGTGCAAAAAGCACACTTCAGGGCAGGCCCCATGCCTGCCAGTGGACAGCCAACACAAAGTGAACTCAGTGGTATTTTTGACAGTTTTTTGTCTCATAGTTCTTTGTATGAGCATGTTCTGTCTTAATGATCTTTCACCTACATATTATGCTTTCTGGCTTTGTGGTTTTAGGGATTTTGTGGTTTTAGGGATTTTGTGGTTCTTGTACTTTCTCTTTGGTGGTTTTTTGTTTGCTTTATTTTTCTGTTTACCTGTATTTTTGAGAGAGAGAGACAGACAGACAGACAGAGACAGAGACAGAGACAGAGACACAGAGAGAGAGAGAGACAGAGGGGGGAGGGAGGAGAGGAGAGAGAGGCTTGTGCTTAACTCCTTTTTAATCAGTTCAGGTTCCCAGCACACAGGGAGGTGCCATGCTCATTCAGGGTGGGTCTTCCCTCCTTACTTAAACCTAGTTGGAAGCACTGTCATAGACACATCTCCTCCCAGTGATTTTAAATCCTGTCAGATAGACAGAGACAGCTAATAGTTCGAATTCGCACCCGTCTTTTACCGAGTCATGTTCTACTTGATAAATGTACTCATACACGAAATACAAGAGGGATGATACCTAAGTCAAGACCATACAGCCCATTTCTCTGCTTCCCGGGGATGCCAATGTGCATAGCCCTTACATCTGATTCTGAAGACACTGGATATCGATATGCAGAAGAGTGAAAATAAACTCCTTCCTTCCTTCTGCATAAGAAACCAGTTTGAAATAGATCAAGAATCTGAAAAGCATTCATTGTGATAGAGGTCACATAGGACCCATTTTTTGGTACATTGTCTAGACAAAGACTTTCTGAATCTTACTCTAGTTCCTCAGCAAACCCAGCAAGCCATAGCATATGGGATTGTACTAATCTGCAAATGTTATGCCAAAATACATTTAACAGAATAAAGGCTAGCCTACAGAGAACATGTTTATTAGCTATTCATCTGATAGGCTGCTATTCAAGTGAATAAAGTATTCAAAATATTGGTCCCTAAACACAAATAATTCAGTCAATAAAATGGGCAAAGAAATTTTGAACCAATAGTTCTCAAAAGAGCTAGCCAATAAATAGTATGGAGACTGTCCAATATCCTTAACAATCAGAATACAAACAAGACTAACACCCAGATTCCATTTCACACCAGCCAGAACGGCGAGCATCAAGATGATACCAACAAAGGCTGGTTTCAAGGAAAAATGAGTACTTCGATGTTGTGGATAAGGACCTCTTTGACCTATTATTCCTGGATATTTACCTGAAAGACTCAACTCAGTCAATGGCAGAGGATCTGCACACCCATTTTTATGGTGACACTATGCATGAGGGCCAAGCTACAGAACCTGCCTATTTCTGCATGGGCAGGTGCAGGAACAGAAAAAACGCCACATCTGTGAATGGTAGAGTTTTCCCAAGGATAAATTATGAAGTTGTGTCTCTTGCAGAAAAGTAGATTTACCTGGAGAAAATCATTAAAAACTTAATTCACTCTGAGAAAGAGGGTAATGGGGGAGTGACCAAAATGTATGACATATTTACCTGAAAACTCAAATTTTCATGAAACAGATGCTTACATGTCCATATTTATTGACATTATACTGATCCTTGTCCTTTTGTGCAATAAATATGTATTACTAAGAATTAATAAAATAATAAAACAAGTATCGAAGAAAAGAACTACTATTTCTTATAACTACTGACATTATCATTTCCTGTGCACTAATGTACTAACTCCCGAATTGAAATACAAATCATATGCATGCGTGTTATATCTCCCTGGAGGATCATTCCTAAGAAAGGCATAGTATGTGCTTTAAAACTGAGAAATACTAATGAAGTCGGTTTCCTGGGCTGATGAACCAGAGAACAGCTTGTCTGAGGGAAGCTAGGCTCTCAAAATGGAGAGAACTGGGGTATCACTGTGCTTAGAACAAGTTGCATGGGGGGGGGCACAGTACTGGGAACTATCTGGTAAAATCAATGGTGTCTAGCTTTCAAAGGAGAAAACTGAAGAACTACAGATCAAAATGGCCAGAGAACCCTGTACTATATAAACTCTAGATATCCATAACAGGCTTTAATGACCAGAAGAGAGTCCTAACCACCAAGAGTAGACACATGTACAGAGCCAGGTACTGAGTCTGACTTATTTCATCAGTAGGGCAGCTCTTCCCCCAGGACCCTTCCTTTAGCTTGCTAAGGCAGGGCATGAGGATTCCTTAAGTCACCCAAGCATTTGTTTAAGAAGAGACATTTAAATATTTGGCCAAAGTAAATATGAAACCCACACCTGATGCATTAAAGCTAAGTGTGACTTTCAAGATTGTAATTTACAGCTCTCATACGCAGTAAGATCACCTAGAAGAAATATATAGAAAATAACCAATATGTTTCCTATGTTATTTCCATTTATTTTCCTTCCCACATTGGGTTCATTTATTTCAGTGCAAAAGTACGTGGAAAAGAAACAACAGCGTGAAGTAAATGGAAGGTGTGTGGAATAACTCAGGACACAGCACATCAGAAATAACGGCAGTCTCAGACATCAGTTTGACAATGGTTCAGTATAGACTTTGGGCTCCACTCCCTGTTTTGGAACTGACATCAAAACATCATAATTCTGTTTACTGCCCAGGAATGTGTGAGAATGCAATGCTGAAATGTTTTCCTGATCACTGTTGTTCTTATGATAGATTGGTACTTATAAAGCTCTGTGTCTTTTTTTCTTGTCTGTGACTTAGGTAGGAATAATCAACTGCAATGGTCATGGTGTGTGTGTATGTGTGTGTGTGTGTGTGTGTGTGTGTACCCTCAACCCAGTGCTGGTTGATTGGTAGGAGCTTCTTTTCTTCACATGGTCAACCGCCACCCAGAATCACAGTTTCCAAGGTGCCAAAGATGCTGAACACTGGCTGGCTGGAGTGAATCTCTTTCAGTGGAGTTCAGAATCACCAGTCACTTTCCACCTTCACTCTCCGAGGAACTGGCCTACCCGGAGGGCATGTGTGGAAGAACAGGCAATCCCCTGATGGAAGCCAATAGCAACTGAAATACTTGCTGTTTATCTTTCACGCAGCTCCCTTAAAACAAACCCAGCCACTCCATGATCAGTTCACATTTTAAGGCACGCTCGGCTTTGCTCTCTGGCATCCTTGCATGACCTTCCATTCAGCACTTGGCTTATTTTTAGCAAGACTATCAACATATTTTTGACTGGTCTGTTCCAGCAGTAGAACTTGGAATCTTACACCGTGAAGGGCAGCACAGGAGAGAAGCAGACTTCTGTAAAATGGGGAATTACAAATCCAGACCGACACAGACTTGTTCTGGTAACTATTCTGTCTCTCGCCAGGTTCTGCTAACATTTCTCACTTTCTTACATGCAACACAACTCAACTCAAGAGCGGATGTGTGTTAAATCACTGAGACGTGTGCCAATCTGAATGCAGAGAATATTAAGTGTTGAGTTTATTTGAACTTACTCCTTTTCGCTGAAAGAGTTCTAAAGGAAAACAGAGAATTTCTGGTTAAAAAAAAATACTGGTTTAGTCCTTCTGTATAATGTGATAGAAAGTTTGAAGAACTATTGAATGTAGAAATTTTAGAATTTTATCTTAAGTATCTAGTATTTAAAGGCAAAAAGACACTGTCTAGCAATGAGATTGCTGCAATTAAAATGCAATAAAATCAAATAAAATAAGTCAAATATATTCTTTTATATGAATATATTATACAATATCAAATGGGTTCTTAATTACTACAATCCCAAAGTGATTGCATTACAAATATAAACATCTGCATTAAGCCCACAATCAGTCATTTAAATTAAGTATTGTAGAATTGAGAATAAAAAACAGGGTTTTGATTACTTGTATGCTATGATCTCTGTCTACATTTTGCAAAATGCAATTATGAATCAATCCTATTTGTTTTTCTTTTCCAGATGAATGGAAGAAGAAAGTTAGTGAATCTTACGCTATTATAATAGAAAGGCTGGAAGATGACCTGCAGATCAAAGAAAATGAATTTCAAGAACTAAGGCACATCTTTGGGTAAAGTCAGAGTTTTTACTTTTTAAAATACATGTCTCCATATTTTGTTTTTAGGTATGATGTGCACGCAAGCATAAAGCCTTAGCTATAAATTGGCTAAGTCTTAGGTATAACCAGGCGAAACTTTAGAATGCCAAGTTGTCTGTTCATAAGAATTCATGTGGCTCCCAAAATGGAAAGATCATATCTCCTCGCTAAACTATAACCTAGATTCTGTCCTCACAAAAGTTGAGGGAGAAGAGCTTGGAGAATAGGCAACTGGACACAAGCTGTCACTATTCCAAGTGACCTACTCTGGAATTAATCACTAAATTATTTAGTCTGTGCCACTAACACACAGTATTGCTTATTTACCAGGTTTGCTGGTACTAGACCTGAGTCTCCTTGAGGAATACGACAAGTTTTACCAACTCCCTCAGTCTGTAGACATTGGAGGCCTTCTCCAGGAAGGCTGAGTGTAATTCCTTTGCTCGGGGACTGAATATAATTCCCTTGCTCTGTAGACATTGAAGGCTGCCTTACAGTGGGACGGAGAGTCATTTTACCCTCATTCGTGTAATACGTGTGATATCAGCTTCTACACCATTATACAAAGAACAACAACAACAACAACAACAACAAATCCTGGTCTGGGACAGCATCACAACCCTGTAAGGCACACAATGTTTAGACAAGGTGGGCAGGAACCCAATTTGTACCAAAAACCTCCTAGAGATTTTGAATCTGATGCTGAGAAACTAGGTATGTTTCAATGTAACAAGCTTTCCAACTGTCTTAGCTTTACCAGTGTTACAATAAAACTTCACATCCAAGGCAACTTGTGGAGAGTAGGGCTTATCTCACTCATGGTTACATATCACATTTCATCATTAAAAGCAGCATGGAGGGGAACTCAAGTAGGTTAGGAACCTAGAGGCGGGAGCTGGTATAGAGATCGGGGAGGGGTGCGGGTTACAGGCCTGCTCATCCTGCTTTCTTATACAACCCAGGACCACCTTCTCAATGGTAGCACTATCCAAAATGACCTAGGCTCTCCCCATAAATTTCTTATTAAGAAAAATATCATACAGCAGTAGTTCTCAACTTGTAGGTTGCAATTCTTTGGAGATGGAACTATTCTTTCACAGAGTCAACCTAAGACCACTGAAAAACACAGACATTTACATTATGATTCATAACAGGAGCAAAATTGCAGTTATGAAATAGTAGCATGAAAGTGGTTTTATGATTTGGGTCACCATAACACACAGAGGTGTATTAAAGGGTCTCAGCATTAGGAAGGTTGAAAACCATTGCCATACAGACTTGTCTACAGCCCACTCGTACTGAGGCGTTTTCTCAACTGAGGCTCTCTTCTCTCCAGTGACTCTAGCTTGTATCAAGTCCACATAAAACCAGCCAGCACACGAACCAAGAAGTTAGGCACTGGCCAGTTGTCCATGTCTGTTTCAGCTCTCATTCACATAGTAAACTCCTAACAAAGAGCATCCTGGATAGATTTTGCATAGAAAAAGGAGTTTAGGCATACACAAATGCCATGTTCCTCAAAAGTAAGTGCACAAATGTAACATGGCTGGAAAATAGTCACCAATTGCCCCTACTCATCTGAACTTCATCAACAGAACAACAGGTCTTCCCAGGTCTCCACAAACAGGGAAAAGAGATGGTTGAGGCATCACAGACCACACAGTATCACATCATGCTCAGGTGCTAGGAAGCATCTGAAAATCTCTCCCCATGTGACAGGCAATTTGGATTAGCACATTCATATCTATCTTTTGTTTCATCAGAGAAGGAAGATGTAATAGAACTTGGTCAGTCATAAGTCATTCACCCCTTATGGATTCCAATATGTATACTGACTAAAATGGGATTAAATTGGAAGAATCTTTCACCTTTATGAACTCTACAAATCATTTAATTTAGTTAAGAAACTATTTTGATTATGGTAAGGCTACCCAGAAGAAACCATATATATCCTGTTTTACTTAACAAATGGACTTGAAGATTTTTCTCACAGTCTATCAATTACCAGTTATTTTTACCACTTCTGTTGTAGATGCTTTAAATAAACAAGAACAACAAAAACTTTACCACTAAGTGATATAAATGTGACCTTTTGACTAATTAGTACTAGACGTGAGACACAGAGGTAAGTGTATTGCCTCATATATTACATAAGAACAACTTTATGCTAGTTTTGTGGTAGATGTTATTAATTTTGGTGAAGATTAACTGAGTCACAAGACATTGTAATCTGTGAGATCCCATGTAGAACAAATGCTGGAATGTGACTACTAAGATTTGCCTGACTCACAGAGAGAGTTGCCTCTGGTACTCCTAATATCCAGTGTGTTTCAGGGAGAATCTCACTCACATGAGTAACTTTGGCAGTATATAGACACTTCGTGTTTGCTAACTTGGAGGAAAAAAAGAAAACAAGATGATTTTTTCCACTTCTTTTTTTTATTAGATATTTTCTTCATTCACGTTTCAAATGTTATCCCCAAAGTCCCCTATACCCTCACCCCCCCCGCCCTTTAAGGTTTAGGGGCAGCCAGTATGATGGCTCAGCAAGTAGAGGTGAATGACTCCAAGCTTGAAGAACAGAGTTCAAGCCAAAGACCCACATAATGGGAAAAGAAAACCAACTCTCAGTGTTTTCTATGACCTGCAGAATCACAATGTGGTGTGTGCACACTGACAAAAGCATGCACACATACACACACACACGCATGCACACACACACACACACACACACACACACACACACACACACACCACGGATACACACATAGTAATAAATGTAATCTCTAAAAGTAAGATTTAGGTATTGATTATGCAGTAATTTTGAAAAGTATTTGAGATAAAATCCATATTAATTAAAGGAATCTAGCAGAAACAGATAAAAGCCATGGGAAATATAGGAGAAATAATTAGAGAAAGCTCCTATCAACCAACCAGACAGTGCCTATCCACTGGATATGGTCTCCACATGTTCTCACTCCCCTTCGTTGGGTATTTAGGCTAATGTTCCCCTGTTGTGTCCAGGGAAACTCTTGGGTTCCTGGCATCTGGGACTTTCTAGTGACAGCCACCAGTTCCCCATCCGCCACTGCTACACACCTACTTTCAAAGTCCTGACCCTCAGTAATTCTTCCTCATCTTCTCCCTTACTATACTGGCCTCCCTTTTCCCCTCCCCCTCATCTCTCCATCCCAGGTCCCTCTCCCCATCTACTTCCCAGAGATTATTCTCTTCCCGCTATTGAGTAGGGCTGGAGCATCCACACTCTGGTGTGGTCTTCTTTCTTCTTGATTTTTACATGGTCTGTGAGTTGTATCATGGGTATTCCAAGCTTCTTTTTGGCTAATATCCACTTACCAGTGAGTACATACCATGTGTGTTCTTTTGTGACTGGTTACCTCACTCAGGATGATATTTTCAAGTTTGATCCATTTGCCTGAGAATTTCATGAAGTCGTTATTTTCAATAGCTGAACAACTTCTAATGATAGAAATTTTAAAATATAGTCTTGTATATTATGAGTATCAGAAGGCTCTTCAAAATAGACGTTAAATTTCTTGAGAATGACAGTGGTATCCTTTGAACAGGATATCCAGTGGCCTGTGCTGATGGTTGAAAACATGTGTTTACAAGACTGTTGTGTCAATCCAAGGAATAGGCATAAGACTGCAGAAAGGATTGGGAAGACATTTTGTCTTGAGTAGCATTGAGCATCTGTTAATGTTCTTGGTTCAATGGGTCCATCTCTCATCAGAGGATTCCAATCTGTAAGGATAACTTCCAAGAATCTACTCACAGTGTTCAGATAACGTTGCAGTGAGAACTCTTTGCCTAGAGTGAAGTAGGATCCATGATGGGGTGGCAGAAATTCAGTATCTGGTGCAGCCCGTGGAGTCAGCACAGCCACAGACAATGGAGAGTGAGCATGACCATGACGCTGTCTGATTCTGTCCCTTCAGACAGGTCCATCTGGAAAGTCAACTGTTTTCAGGGCTGAGTTCTGAAAACCTCTTTGGATTAAAATGATGGATGACAGGGGAAAGAAAGGAGGCTGTGCTGAGAGTATAAGTTGTCTCAACTGGTGACTTATCCAACAAAGTGTTGAGGGTTGCTGGAGAAATCAGATGTGATATTAGAGAAAAATCACCTCTGAGAACCTCAGTGATGGATACATAGTGTCTTCATGCCTCACCCTTATTCAGGGTTTGTGTAACATGGAGTTATGCTGTGACAAACAGCTGTACCAGGTGCCTGGGAGTGTGTCTTTCTCTAAGCATGCAGATTGCAGGAAGGGGAGGGTCCCTGTCCACAGATGTACAATTGGCACAGTCATGGACCGAGTTCTTTGTTCAGTCTGTGCTCACTTGTCTGTCTCCTGAACGATTTGTTTATTATTATCAGTAGGTGCTAGTCTTATTCATCTAAAGAATGTTAATTACACAACGAGCCACCATCATATCTGCTCATACACATAACATCCATGGTATTAACTAGAGTGTAGAAAAGACATAAACCACCAAAGCTAATTCAGTTTGTGTCTGTGGCAGTGGGAGATGAAGGGGACAGAAACGGGACATTCTCTCCTCTGATTCAAGTTCAAGTTCACTTATGGCTTTGGACATGTGTTGAAGTCATGAGTAGGAGGCAGAAATGAGATGAAAACAGAAGCCCGAAGGATGGGAGGGCAGAGTGGTGCATTCATGTACAATGTATTTCCTCTGCTGCCTCTAATCTCCACAGTTATCAGTTCAATACTGACTTCTTTACAATGCCTTCCTTCTATCTGTGGGCCAGACTCCCCTCTCGTCTATGTGATCATTAATTGTGCATCTCCATCTTGTGTGGGTTTTCTATATTTGTATTTATAAATAACACTAGTATGTTAGCTCTAAAATGATAAAACAAAACAAAACAAAACAAAACTGCCAAGTCAGTGCCCACCACACACCAGCCATGCCACTAAGGTAAAGTTTTCCCTCTGGGGATTCTGGAAACTTATTAAGGCCAGAAAAATAAATGAACTTACAGAGAGCAGGTACTGAACATTGGCAAGTGCAACCTTAAGCAAAGTTACTGCTTAAACTTAAAACGGGGATGCGATCTTTTGAACAAGTTATATCCTACATTTCGGCCACAGTTCTCATTTCCCATCAATGTCCAGTCAAATGTTTCTGTTTTTATAAACACTATTAAAATATTTAATATCTTGAAGCAACCACTCCTCAGGAAAACCTGTTTTCTCTCCTGTCAACTCTTCTACAGGAGCTGCATGCATCACTTTCCCCGACAACTGGGCATCAGCTGTGTGTCCTAATGCCTGGGACTCAAATTATTCTCTAATTCCTTCTTGCATTTTTTATCACCTGCTATGCCCCTCACCAACAATACATTCTAATGAGTTCATAGTGCTTGCTGGGTCCTGGATGAAATTTCTAATTAAGATGAAGTCACACTCATGAATATTTTTCTAATAGTAAATTATTTCCTTAATTATTATAAGGGGGTAGTTCTGTACCTAAATGTTACTTTCTGCCTTGAAGCATAATGAACTCTTTTCTTAGCCTTTAACTTTTAGCCATAAATGTGTGCTGCTGCGTGATCCAATTAAACTTCTCATTCGCGACCTTGTTCTCTCAGAGGACATCTGACACAACCACAAGTGGGAAATTATTAAAGTGAAATATTTGAGAAGTTGGCCAATATGGTATATTGATGTACAAACTATTAAACATGACAGATAAAAATTAATTCATCCTCTTCAAAAGTAGAGAAAATGCAAGAGAGGAGAGAAGATGACTGTTCAAAAGATCTGTGGTGGTTTGAATGGAAATGGCCCCCAGAGGCTCATAGGGTGTGGCACTATTAGGAGGTGTGGCCTCTTTGGAGTAGGTGTGGCCTTGTTGGAGGAAGTATGTCACTGAGGATGGGCTTTGAGATTTCAAATGCTCAAACCAGGCCTGGTGTCTTTTTCTTCCTGATGCCTGAGAATCCAGATGTAGAACTCTGAGCTCCTTCTCCAGCTCCATGTCTGCCCAGATGCTGCCATGCTTCCTGCCATGATAATGAACTAAACATCTGAACTGTAAGGCAGCCCCAATTCAATAATTAAATACTTTATAAGAGATGCCATGGTTGTGGTCTCTCTTCACAGCAATAAAAACCCTAACTAAGACAGAACTGGGTTATTGCTATAATACCATTCACTCTTTGGAATTTTGGACGAGAAAAACAATTGGACACCTAAAGTAGGGCTTAATGGGTTGTACTCCAGGAGCTGGGAAGACTTTGAATTGTTATTTGAACTGTGGAGGCCTGGCTCAAGAGGCGTCAGAGGGGAAAGATATTAATATGTAGCCTAGAGATCGTTTGGTGAAGAATGTGGCTATATTCTGTTCCTGTCAAAAACATTTTCCTGAGGTCAAATTGAGAAAGGATAGATTAATGGCTTTGGCAGAGGAGATTTTCAGACAGTCTAGTATGGACTCTGTTGCTTGGTTATTAGTGGCCAAGCTTGTGCAGATCAATAATGAAAAGATGTAAGATGAGCAAGTAAGAATATAAAATATACAGATTGAGGGCATAAGAAGCACCAGGAAGAATGAACAGATTTTTTTTAAAAAAAGCATTATGCTAAGTGCAATAAAGGGAGTGGGGACCTCACACCAAGACTCCACTGGTAAACTTCCAACTTGTACAAAGGAATCAATTAAAGAAAAGCTTAGGTACATGCATGGTGGCAAATATCTTTAATTCTCAGAAGGCAGATGTTGGCAAATCTCCAAGTTCCAGGCCAGCCTGACATATAGAATGAGTTCAAGAATGGACAAGTTTAGGCAATGAAGGAAATCATTTAAAGCAGGAAGATGGTGAAAATGTACTTGAACAAGGAGGCCGTATTCCAGCCTCAGCAGGCACCAGAGCTTTGCAGCATCAAACAGCTCTGTCTTTACAGTCAAGGATACAAGAAAATAGTTATGGAATCTTCTTTCATGACTAAGAAAAGCTGCTGAGGCGGGGCTTGTATCGGGGTGCCCCTAGACAGGCCATTGTGTAAAGCTGTAAAAGTGAAACCAGTATTGCCTTGGAGACCCAAAACACTGGAGATGCCAGAGTCATGGGATAGCTGCTGGGAAAGCTGCTATCAGAGAGTGGAATCAACCCAAGAGCAAGAAGTGAGTTGCAGTCAACAAAGGTGGAAGGAGTTAAAGATATGAACAGTGCTTTGCCATCACACATGGAGATGCAGAGTATGGCCTCTGCCCTGCTGGTTGTCAGTCTTGCTTCAGTTTGATATTTCCTCACTGAGCTACCTTTCCTCCCTGTTGGAATGGGAATGTATATCCTGTGCCACTATACGTGAAGCATGTGAGCCGCTTTTTCATTTTCCTTCAGAGGGGTTCAGACTTAAGAGAGGGCCACAAGACTCAGAAGAAACTTTGACATTTGGAACTTTAAACAGTGCAGAGATTATAATATACTGTGGATGGGGACTTTTAAAGTTGAACTTAATGCAGTTTTGTATTATGACATAGACATAAGTCTATGGGGCCCAGGGAGTAGAATGAGGTGGTTTGATTGAAAATGGATGCCCACACCCCATAGGCTCATAGGAAGATTTCAGATGGCCAAGCCAAGCTCAATATTTCACTCTTCCTACTGGCCAAGAATACAGATGTAGAACTCTGAGTCATCGCTCTAGTACCATGTTTGCTTGCATAGATGCTATGTTCCCTGCCATGACTATAACAAACTAAATCCCCGGACTGTAAGCAATCCCCAAATAAATGTTTCCTTTGTAAGAGTTATCATGGTAATAGAGTTTCTTCATAGCAATAAGTGCCCTGACTAAGACACCATCTTCCTATTGTGTTTCACAGGGCTGGCTCTTCCTTCTCATACAGTGCTTTGCAGAGTCTCATGGAGCAGTGAAACAGAAATCACCAGATCTTTTCCAAGTATCCCATGAATAGCCACAAGCATGTTTGCTGTATAACTTCTATGTCGGGACCCCATACACACAATAAGAATTATTTTCACTCACTCCTACTCCTTTCTCCCACCTCTATTTATGGAAACTGAAATCTCATCTTGAGTGGTCCTTTACTCCGTTTCTCTTGTTATCTGTTTTAGAAGTGTTTGTTGATTGTGACTATTTCAGAGAAGGTTGAAACTGACTCTAAGCCTAAGCCGTTACTGCTGTAGAGAACGTGTGGTGGAAAGTAAACATTAGATAATTCAGATAATAAGCTCCGTGTAAGGTTTTGTGGGGTTTCGATGGGTTAGACAATGTAGGCCTTTTACTAGCAGCTGTTAATAGTATGATTTTTAAAAAAGCATTGATTTAGGTTAGTTTTAACTTCACTACTTAGCTTTGTTTTTGAGAAGGATATAAAGGAGGATATTAGAGGTAGTGTCTTCTAGAAGGAGAAAGATGGAGGAGGGGAAGAGAAGAAATAGTGGGAACCTGTGAAGTAACAAACTATGGCAGATAACAAGGTATGGAGAGGGCAGAGAGCCCTGACCGGGAGGGGGAGAGGGGAGGAAGAGGAGAAGGAGAAGGGGAGAAAGAAAGGGGATGGGGAAGGGGAGTGAGAGTAAGAGAGGGAGAGGCAGAGGGGAGAGGGAAGGAGGTCCCCTCAGTGAATAAGCACAGAACTTGAGATACAAACCTGAATCATCATGAATTTGGTGTCCAGTCTCTGTTTTAGGCAGTGTTTGTGTTTATTTTGATTCTGTTTTGTTTATTATTGGCACAAACCCTGGCCAAACATTTAAGACAATACTTTGGGTCTGTTTGGAAGAACACAGGGCTCCCCAAGGATTTTGAAAACCTTAAGATATGTCTTTCACTCTTCCTCAGTAGGGTCATCTTACAGGGTTTGGGATACTTATGTAACAGCTAAATTTTGCAATTGGCAGTGATTCTGAAAGCTGTGAGAGGAGTGTGGCAGGCCCAAAGGGGTTTTCAGGAGGTGAGTAGAAGGTGCCTTTCCTCACAGGGACCTCATTATCTCCCTTGTATTTCCTTGCACTCACTGTGCTTTCTCACTGAACAAAACATTCCCTCGAACATTTTGTACCCAATCACTTTCAAAATTCAATAACATCATTATCAGCTCGCATATGTCTATTTCATGCCAAAATAGACTAAAACTGAGACAGAAAAGTTTGTTTGATAAGTCACTGGCATTTGAAAATTACAATTTACCTGAAGTAGCTTAGCAACATTTCAAATTTTATATTAAAATTTAAGCTGACTTTAAGGTTCTCTTGCCAGTAATATTGGCACCCTGTTAAAACTTCTCCTGACTTAAAAACATACAGAAAGAAAGCATCTTAAAGGGTGTTTCTATTGCTGTGATAAATACTGACCAAAACGGATTTGGAGAGGAAAGAGTTGATTTGTCTTAAATATCCTTGATGGCAGATCAAGACCAAGGTCTGAAATCAAAGCAGGAATCTGGCAACAGGAACTGAAGCAGAGCCCATGGAGGATGCAGCTTACAGTCTTGCTCATGCTGGCTTGCTCAGCTTGCTTTCTTATACATCCCAAGACCACCTGTACACAAGTGGCACCACCCACATTGGGTTAGGTGCTCCCACATCCATCATTAATCAAGAAAATGCCCTACATGCTTGCCCATAGACAATTTGAGAGAATAATTTCTCAGCTGACATTCCTTTTCCCAAAATAATTCTTGTATCAAGTCTAACAAAAGTGTCTAACCAGGACACAATGCAAGTGAAATAGAAGTGTTTAAAATTAGCAAAAGAAGAGACATACAAAGGATTTCAGAAACTATGTAAACTTAACAAATTCTGCCTGGGGCTGGATCCTAAGCAGTATAATGCAGCAGGGTCTTGCCTGAGTCAAGGATAACAAATCAGACACCAAAGGAAGCTTTAAGTGGCCACTAAAGAATCTGAATATAACCCAAGATAACAAAGTTCCAACTCTTCCCAGTCATTGAGCTGTATTAGTCACTGGGCCTTGCAGTCTCTTAGGAAGGCAAGTCTTAGGAAGGCAGGACTTCGGGTTACATTCTGCTCAAGGCTTTACATTGCACATGTCCTTGCTTTGCAAGCAAGCGAGGAAGACTAGATTCTCTGTCCTCAAAAGTATGCAGGAAATGTGTCTAGTTCCTGTAGAAAGTGTTCTTCTGAGCTGGGTAGACAGGCTTTCTTAAGTATCATTTACCCTGAAAATGACATCATAGGGCATGAAGAGTGTTGTTGGGTGGCTGAAGGGGACCTCTGTTAATGGACAGAACTACGTAACTCTCATGAACTCCAGGAACAGCAAGGGATGGGATTCCTTTTGACCTAACCACATGATCTTAAGTGAGAATACTGAGAGAAGAGCCAGCTTTGGAATACCTGGGTAAAAGTTAATTTTCGTTTTATATTGTCAAGGTTGTAGATGCATCAATGGTCCTGGCAAGATGGCCAGAAGTTATTGTCAGTGCTTGCCACCAAGCCTGACACTCTGCTTCCATCCATGGGACCCACAAGCTATAAGTAGGGACTTGTGGCTTCATGTTGTCCTCTGGCTTCTGTGAGCAAAAGGTCATGAAGTACTGCACCACTCACTGAAACATCTGCTGACTAGATCCTCAGTGAGATGGATAAGTTGGAATGTTTTAAGTCCAGAGAAAAAATTACCTTGGGGCATCTTTAGTTCCATAAAAAGCCATTTATTGCCCTCTTCTTTATGTGACCAAATATCTCTGTGATCATTAGGTAAATCTTCTGTGACATAAGAACAGGCCTCTAGTGTCCAACCTACCAACCAAGAAAGGAGTAGGAATGCTGCCAGATAGCATCTGAGTGACCCACCTACCACCCCTCCCATGCATGTTAGCCACCCACCTAATGCTGTGAGCCACATATTACAACCCGTAATGGTGTAACTCACATATCTAATGCTGAGATACCCATCACCCATGCTGCAACTCCCTCACCTAGTACTGTATTTTACCACCTACTATTTCTGCCAATGTATTTGAAAAGTGCCTTGAGTTAAGATTTTTCTTCTCTTCCTATCAAACCTTTATTGAATAGCTACCATGTTATAACAAGGAATTTGGGGTAACCTAAATCTTGTTTCCAGTTTGTTTTACTCACATTCAACTCCAGTGAATTCAATTGGCCAGTAGCTTCCACCAATCCAAAAGCTCAGAATATCATCAGATGTAGCTGGAACCTGTGGCTGGTTTCTCCACCTCTCTGTATCCTGCTGTCCTCACCAAGGTGTTTGTAAATGAAATGATTTGTGATATGGAACTTAGTGCCGAACAGCACATACTGCTCTTACTGAGGACCCAAGTTCATTTTTCAGTTCATCAGTCAGCCTTTGGCCACCTGAAACTACAGGTTCAGGGCACCTGAGCTCTGTTTCTGTGCTCATGTGTTCCTACGGAAACACAGAACGCAAAATTTAAAAAGTAAAACTAAATATCTTATGAAATGATTTGACCTGTGACTTATTTGACTCTAAGACTGTGAAAGTTCCCATGCGACTTCCACTTTGGAAGATGGAATGTAGAGTGACCTGAGCCTTCATCCCCAGCCTGTGCCGATACAACTTGGCTCATAATAAACTATCTCTCATTCCCTCTGAGCGAGGACAAGCTTATGTGGTCTGAATGCTTTTCTAGTGTGGGCAGCTAAGCCTGTTTTGTTCAGGGGAAGAATATCCCTATGTCTATGAAAACAGACCATGGGGCTTAGAGTTGCTAATTAAAGCCTTTCTTGGGGCCTCTCAAGGCTCCTGGATTTAGAGGCCTGCTCTTTTTAGCAGCACCCTGGAGAATAGAACTTTTTCTATTTCAAAATTCCAATAGCCTTTGAAGTTCTTAACTGGAAGCCTTGATGCAAATGGCCAGAGTTTATTGAGCCTTTCAAGTGTAAGTACTGTAAAGGTGAAAGGAATCCCCTGCACCCCACACCAGAGGCCAGGCACCCCACACCAGAGGCCAGGCACCCCTCAGAGATGCTGAGATTAGAATAGGCTGGAGGCCCCTTGAAGCTGACCTGCAGACCAAGGACATGGTCCCCTTTCTACTGAATAATGTCCCAGGAGTGCCAAGGACCTGAAGAGGTCAAAAAATTTAGCTCTAACTTCCTGTTGAAAGGCTGCCTGTGGCTCCCAGGGCCCTCTTGTGGGCAAAGGCTTTGATAGAACAAAAGCAAGAAATTCATTAATGATGCCACCATTGCTCTGCTTACCAGCGGCCATATCTTTGGTGATCTGAGGCAGCTGACCCAGCCAGAGTCCAAGGAATCCTGGCCTCAGGCAGGAATTGTCATACATTTGGATTATAGTCCTTTCTCCACCCTCTTATCAAACACAACACAATGCCCCCCTTTTCCTCTGTACCTTCCAACCTTCCTCCCTCCTTCCTTCCCCCTCCCTCTTTTCTTCCTTTTATGAATATCATAACTTGTCTATGAATATGATACAACTGTTTAAATGTGAAATAAAATAATTTGACTTTTAGATATTTATACCTTTTTTATAAGGGGTTTGGAAAAAAACTAGATTATATACTTATTTAATTATATTGGAACACAGTGTATGTTCGAATCTTTACAGTAACTTGAGTCTTTCAACTATTAATATTATTTTCACCAATTTTTACTTCTCCATATGGAGGATTCAAAAAATTCATAGAACAACTGCTTCTCAAACAAAGGCAACACACTAAGAGGTGAATTTCTGATCATCTGCCCTGTCCTTTTTCAGCTCTGATGAAGCCTTCAGTGAAGTCAGTTTAAATTATCGCACAGAGCGTGGCCTGTCCCTGCTGCACCTCTGCTGTGTCTGTGGCGGTAAGTGTCTGGAACCTGTTCAAGCCAGAGTCATGCCTATGAGGTAGGGACATGAGGTGCTGCTGGGTGGCCAGAAGGAAGACCCTATCAGACTCAATTTCTCTTATGTTTGTTCCTAGGATCCTGCTGACATTCACAGGAGTGGTGACCCCTGTAGATCCTTGCTCTGTATCTCTGAATTTCTATTTATTTTCTTTCTTAAACCAAGTGATTCAGTGAGCTTGGATATCAACAAGTGCTTTTTAATATGATGAGTTGGGAATTGAGTTTAATGGAGGAATTTTGAGAGCACTCCCTCATGTGATCAGACAGTCGATTACCTCTAAAAAACAAGTGCATATAATGAGAAAAAAAAATGTTAAACATAGAATCTGAAAAGGAAGATTGCTCAAAGTGAACAAAAATCTCATTCTGCTTGTACTTCATTTGATTTCAAAGGGATCCCAACTTATGACAGCTCCCAGAATACAGAAGCAGCTCAATAAAGTTAATGAATTGTCAAATGGGAAGTTGGTATTTATTTACTGATCAAGCTGAGCAAAGCTCTGTGGATGTTACCAAGGGGCAAAAGCTGCCTTAACTTTCCAGACCCCTCAGAACAGACTCAGCTTCATAGCCCCTCCTTCCTAATGGGAGCTGGCTGCCCAGCCTCCTCCAGAGCCACCTCATCCTCATCGGAGCGGATTTTACTGCTGATGATCCTCTGTAGGATCCCTTGTGGGCTTGAGGAGTGGGCAGACATTTTCACAAGTCTGAATAGCATTTATCCTTAAATCGGGGGAAGATGGTGAAATGCTTTAGATAGCCCCTGCAACAACCAATCAGTTTTCATATTTCTCTCTAGGCAATAAGTCACATGTCCGTGCCCTTATGTTAAAAGGGCTCCGTCCATCCAGACTGACAAGAAATGGGTTTCCAGCTCTGCACTTGGCCGTTTACAAGGTCTGATCTTTTCATTCCTATACATACTTTGTTAGGGTCAAGGATAACATTCATCCTGATTTTTACTCCACCCCTACCCCCACAGAACTGGTATTTAAAAAGACAGGTACTTTGGAATATTTGGTGTTAGAAGTGGCCCTCAAGACTGTCATACCCGTACACTCATATAACATGTAAATAATATAATACTTGAGCCACAGTGACTTTCCTTCAGTCAACCACTCTGACTGATCTCAGATGTTGAATGTGCATCATCTCCTTAGTCACTAATAAACCCATAAGACTCAAATGCTAGCATTTGTTTTACAGAAACAAAACATGAAGATGGATGCCAGATGCTTGGTTAATCATAAAAACAGTGATTATAACCTGCCACAGTTGACCCCAGCTTCAAATCCTTATAGCTATATTGAATATTGGCTTATTTTCCATCTCATGTAAGTCTATGACAGAGTTTTAATAAGCCCTTGTACGCAGGTCTGGAAAGAAGCAGCTTTGACTTGTCAAAGACCCTCTGTGCTCGCAGACACCTTACAAGTTTACACTGTGGGGAGAGGGCCATGTTCCCACCGGGTTATTTTCCTCTCTAGTGATGTGATTAAATATTGCAACAAAAGCAATACAGGGGAGAAAGGGTGTTTGGCTTATAAATTCAGGTTACAGTTCACCATTGCAGGGAAGTTATAGGAAGTTATAGTTATAGGGAGGAACCTGAAGGAGCTGGTTACATTGTATCTCTAGTCAAGAACAGAAAACATGCTTGTGCTCAGAGCTACTTCAGTATCTCCTTCTGAGGGAATGGTGACACCCAGAGTGGGCAGTTCTTCTCACTCCAATAATCATGGTCAAGACACGTTGGTCTAGCAATTTTCATCGGGACTCCTCATGGGAGATTTTTACATCATGTTGACTCCACAAGCAAAACGTACTATCACTCATGATGCAGATTTTATTTCCCTCAATTTATCCTGAAGATATCTTATAGCTGCTCGGTGCATGTTCAGTCAATGCCTGGTCATTGCCAGTAGCTTGCTGGAGAAGCGGCAGTTCAGTGTTAAGTTCTCTTTAATATCTGCTGCTCATTTTGTGAAGGTCAAACACAGTCAGCTTCTGGATGGTGTCTGACAAGCATTTCCCCTGAAAGTCAGCTGAGGGGAAATAGTGCAGCTGCAAGAGATAGACAGACAGAAAGGTGCTGACTGACAGACGGCGGAGGTGCTCTGCCAAACACTGGACTCCATCTTGGTCTGGAGTTTCTTCCTATAATGACGCCTGTGCTGAGAGTCACTGTGACACTGCCAGACAGGAGCTTTCTGAATGCTAGGCATCACGGGATTTGTGCAGTGCATTGCACCCAACTCCGTGCATGGAAACTGAATTTCCATTTTTTAGACTCTCTGCTCGGTCTCTGTCATCTGGAAAGGGCACTGAGTGCAAACTTCTTTTTTTTTTTAATTTTTAATTTTAATTTTAATTTTGATTAGATATTTTCTTTATTTACATTTCAAATGCTATCCCGAAAGTTCCCTATATGCTCGCCCCGCCCTGCTCCCCTAATTACTCACTCCCACTTCTTGGT
Source organism: Mus pahari (assembly GCF_900095145.1). Taxonomy (NCBI): domain Eukaryota; kingdom Metazoa; phylum Chordata; class Mammalia; order Rodentia; family Muridae; genus Mus; species Mus pahari. Next base: position 142,140,260 of record NC_034593.1, on the reverse strand, counting down.
GCTGGCATTCACCTGTACTGGGGCATATGAATTTTGCAAGGCCAAGGGGCCTCTCTTCCCAATGATGGCCAATTAGGCCATCTTCTGCTACATATGCAGCTAGAGACACAAGCTCTGGGGGTAGTGGTTAGTTCATATTGTCGTCCCACCTATAGGGTTGCAGACACCTTCAGCTCCTTGGATTCTTTCTCTAGCTCTCCATTGGGGGGCCTGAGCTCCATCCAATAGCTGGCTGTGAACATCCAGTTTTGTGTTTGTCAGGCACTGGCATAGCCTCACAAGAGACAGCTATATCAGGGTCCCTTCAGCAAAATCTTGCTGGCATGTGCAATAGTGTCTGGGTTTGGTGGATGATTATGGGATGGATCCCCAGGTGGGGTAGTCGTTGGATAGTCTATCCTTTCATCTTAGCTCCAAACTTTATCTCTGTAACTCCTTTCAAGGCTATTTTGTTTCCTGTTCCACACATTGGTCTTCCTTCTTCTTGATTTTCTTGTGTTTTGCAAATTGTATCTTGGGTATTCCAAGTTTCTGGACTAATATCCACTTACCAGTGAGTGCATATTTAGTGACTTCTTTTGTGATGGGGTGACCTCACTAAGGATGATATCCTCTAGATACATCTATTTGCCCAAGAATTTTATAAATTTATTGTTTTTAATAGCTGAGTATTACTCCATTGTGTAATTGTACCACATTTTCTGTATCCATTCCTNTATTGAGTGACATCTGGGTTCTTTCCAGCTTCTGGCTATTATAAATAAGGCTGCTATGAACATTGTGGAATATATGCCCTTATTACCAGTTGGAGCATCTTCTGGGTATATGCCCAGGAGAGTTAGTACTATGTCCAATTTTCTGAGGAACCTCCAGACTGATTTCCAAAGTGATTGTACAAGCTTATAATCCCACCAACAATGGAGGAGTGATCCTGTTTTCCCACATCATCTCCAGCATCTGCTGTCACCCGAATTTTTGATCTTAGCCATTCTGTCTGGTGTGAGATGGAATCTCAAGGTTGTTTTGATTTGTATTTTCCTGTTGATTAAGGATGTTGAACATTTTTTCAGGTGTTTCTCACTATTCGGTATTCCTCAGTTGAGAATTCTTTCTTTAACTCTGTACCCCATTTTTAATGGGGTTATTTGAATTTCTGGAGTTCAGCTTTTGAGCTCTTTGTATGTATTGGATATTAGTCCCCTATCAGATTTAGGATTGGTAAAAATTCTTTCCCAATTTGTTGGTGACCTTTTTGTCTTGTTGACAATGTCTTTTGCCTTACAGAAGCTTTGCAATTTTATGAGGTCCCATTTGTCAATTTTTGATTTTACAGCACAAGTCATTGCTGATCTGTTTAGTAATTATTCCCCTGTGCCCATATCTTCGAGGCTTTTCCCCACTTTCTCCTCTATAAATTTCATTGTCTTCGATGCACTTAGACTTGAGCTTTGTACAAGGAGATAAGAATGGATCAATTCTCATTCTACATGATAAGTGCCAGTTGTTCCAGCACCATTTGTTGAAAATACTGTCATTTTCCACTGGATGCTTTTTACCTCCCTTATCAAAGATCAAGTGACCATATGTGTGTAGGTTCATTTCTGGATCTTCAGTTCTATTCCATTGATCTACCTGTCTGTAGCTGTACCAGTACCATGCAGTTTTTATCACAATTGCTCTGTAGTACAGCTTAAGGTCAGACAAAATGATTACACCAGAGGTTCTTTTATTGTTGAGAGTGGTTTTTGCTAACCTAGGTTTTTTGTTATTCCAGATGAATTTACAAATTGCCCTTTCTAACTCAGTGAAGAATTGAGTTGGGATTTTGATGGGCATTGCACTGAATCTGCTTTCGGCAGGATGGCCATTTGACTACATTAATCCTGCCAATCCATGAGCATGGGAGATATTTCCATCGTCTAAGATCTTCAATTTCTTTCTTCAGAAATTTGAAGTTCTTTTCATATAGATCTTTCACTTCCTTAGTTAGAGTCACACCAAGGTATTTTATATTATTTGTGACTATTGTGAAGGGTGCTGTTGCCCTAATTTCTTTCTCATCCTGTTTATCCTTTGTGTAGAGAAAGGCCACTGATTTGATTGAGTTAAATTTATATCCAGCTACTGCACTGAAGCTGTTATTCAGGTTTAGAAGTTCTCTGGTGGACTTTTTAGGGTCACTTATATATGCTATCATATCATCTGCAAATAATGATATTTCGACTTCTTCCTCTCCAGTTTGTATCCCCTTGATCTTCTTTTGTTGTCAAATTGCTCTGGCTAAAACTTCAAGTACAATATTGAATAGGTAGGGAGAAAGTGCAAAGCCTTGTCTAGTCAATGATTTTAGTGGGATTGCTTCAAGTTTCTCTCCATTTACTTTGATTTTGGCTACTGGTTTTCTGTAAACTGTTTTTATTATGTTTTGGTATGGGCCTTGA
>NC_034593.1:142027565-142136880 GCF_900095145.1 Mus pahari | reverse complement strand
TTTGTTTCATAACTTCTGTTAGTGTCCATGTGTCTCTGTTTAGTTTCTGTTTCCAGGATCTGTCCATTGGTGAGAGTGTGGTGTTGAAGTCTCCCACTATTATTGTGTGAGGTGCAATGTGTGCTTTGAGCTTTACTAAAGTTTCTTTAATGAATGTGGCTGCTTTTGTATTTGGAACATAGATATTCAGAATTGAGAATTCCTTTTGGTAGATTTTAACTTTGATGAGTATGAAGTATCCCTCCTAATCTTTTTTAATAACTTTGGGTTGGAAGTCAATTTTATTAGATATTAGAATGGCTACTCCATCTTTTTTCTTCGGACCATTTGCTTGGAAAATTGTTTTCCAGCCTTTCACTCTAAGGTGGGTTTCCTGTAAGCAGCAAAATGTTGGGTCTTGTTTGTGAAGCCAATCTATTAGTCTATGTCTTTTGATTGGGGAATTGAGTTCATTGATGATAAGAGAAATTAAAGAAAAGTAATTGCTTCTTGTCATTTTTGTTGTTAAAGTTGGGATTCTATTCTTTTGGCTGTCTTCTTTTAGGTTTGTTGAAGGATTACTTTCTTGTTTTTTCTAGGGTTTAGTTTCCGTCCTTGTGTTGGTGCTTTCCCTTTATTATCTTTTGAAAGGCTGGATTCGTGGATAGATATTGTGTGAATTTGGTTTTATCATGGAATACTTTGGTTTCTCCATCTATTGTAATTGAGAGTTTTGCTGGGAATAGTAGCCTGAGCTGGCATTTGTATTATCTTAGGGTCTGTATCACATCTGTCCAGGATCTTCTGGCTTTCATAGTCTCTGGTGATGTCTGGTATAATTCTAATAGGCCTGCCTTTATATGTTACTTGGCCCTTTTCCCTTGCTGCTTTTAATATTCTATCTTTATTTAGTACATTTGTTGTTCTGATTATTATGTGTCAGGAGGAATTTCTTTTCTGTTCCAGTCTATTTGGAGTTTTGTAGGCTTCTTGTATGTTTATGGTCATCTATTTCTTTAGGTTTGGGAAGTTTTTCTTCTATCATTTTGTTGAAGATATTTGCTGGCCCTTTAAGTTGAAAATCTTTATTCTCATCTACTTCTATTATCCGAAGGTTTGGTCTTCTCATTCTGTCCTGGATTTTCTGGATGTTTTGAGTTAGGATCTATTTGCATTTTGCATTTTCTTTGATTGTTGTGCCCATGTTCTCTATGGAATCTTTGCACCTTAGATTCTCTCTTCCATTTCTTGTATTCTTTTGCTGATGCTCACATCTTTGGTTCCTGATTTCTTTCCTATAGTTTCTATCTCCATAGTTGTCTCACTTTGAGTTTTCTTTATTGTTTCTACTTCCCTTTTTAGGCCTTGGATGTTTTTGTTCAATTCCATCACCTGTTCGGTTGTGTTTTCCTGTAATTCTTTAAGGGATTTTTGTGTTTCCTCTTTAAGGACATCTACCTGTTTAACAGTGTTTTCTTGTAATTCTTTAAGGACTTCTACCTCTTCAGCAGCGTACTCCTGTATTTTTTTAAGTGAGTTATTAATGCCCTTCTTAATGTCCTCTACCATTATCATGAGGTATGATTTTAAATCCAAGTCTTGCTTTTTGGGTGTGTTGTGATATCCAGGACTGGCTGAGGTGGGAGTGCTTGGTTCTGATGATGGTGAGTGGTCTTGGTTTCTGTTAGTATGATTCTTACGTTTGCCTTTTGCCATCTGGTAATCTTTGGTGTTAGATATTATAGTTGTCTCTGGTTGGAGTTTGTTCCTCCTGTGATTCTGTTAGCCTCATTCAACAGTCCTGGGAGTCCAGCTCTCTCCTGAGTCTCAGTGTTCAGAGTACTCTCTGCAGGCAAATTCTCCCCTTGCAGGGAAGGTGCCAGAGGTCTGGCATTCAGACCTGCCTCCTGGCTGAAGACATAGGCCCAAAAAGGGGCCTGTCCCAGAAGTTGTGTTGCCTCTTCAGTCTGCACTATCACCAGCAGACTGGTCCCTGGGAGACCCAGAGTACAAGTGTTAACTTCTTCAAAACAGTTGGAAAGTAGGCTCTTAGGAAACAAAGTAGACAAACCTCCCTTCACAGCATCCAGAGAAACCCTGGGTTCTTTACCGATGTAAAAGCAGGCAAAGTCACTAGTGTTGATTAACACCTGCCTGCAATGAGGTATGCCTTTCCGATGAAAGTATACATTTAGGCAGCACAGGCAAATGTGCATTTTTTGAATCCCACGCAGGTATTTTCAGGCAACAGTGAGAAGAGCACTGCTTCACCCCATTCCCACATATCTCCGTTTTCCAAATTTTCCTGCTAGCATATTTTTTAGTTCTTTTTCTCATTGCAATGTTATTAGATGGTTTAAATCAACACAAACTGAACCTCCTTAAGCCCTCTTGAGCTGCCAGATTTTATTGCACTCAATCTTGGATTCCAATTTAAACTTTATATTATCTTTTATTGCAGCATTCATAATTTCTGGGTTACTTGTTTGTTTCACACGTTGCTCTGTGAACTCTCAACATCAGAACTGAGGGTTTTCCTTTGATTCTTCTCCATATAGAACCAAGAAAGGGTCCTGGGTGGGTAGCGTCCAGAGTTCAGGATTTATCAAGTATCTGGACATTATCTTGGTGTGGCTTGGCCTCAAGAGTGCCAGCAGCCTAGAAGCTAAACTAGGTGTGCTCATCTGTCACCTTTAAGACTTTCTGGCATCCACTACATGTTAAAAAACAAAAACAAAAACAAACAAACAAAAAAAAACAACAAAACCCAAACCACCTGGTCTTTCCCTCTGCCCTCCAGTTTTCTCATCTCTAAAGCAGAGTTGGAGGTGGGGTTGGGGGTGGGGTGAAACGTAGGCACAGCTTTCTATTTCTGAGCATGCTCAAGGTGCAAAGGCTTATTCCTAGTGTCCCTTCCTCCCTTAAAAGAAAAGCTGGAGTAAACATAATTATCTGCTTTGTTAGGTCACTTGGGAGATTTTAAAGAACAAAGAATATTTAATAGTAGCAAAATAACTATTACAAGGAAAATGCTAATAAAATTAACCATTATTGTACAATTTAAATTAAAAAAAATTTTAGACACTTGTATATCATCTATTTTACACAGAAAATAAAATGAAATGGGTCTGTCATTTGGTTCATAACAGTAAAAAGGTTGAGAATTGCATCAAAAGTCTTAGCTTATACATAGATTTCTGCTCATACTTTATTAAGAGTAAAATTCTCTTATGCAAGTACTTGCTCACATACTCATTGAGCAAAACAACAAGTTGATACCATAGAAAATATGCTCTTTGGAAATACATCCATATGCAAATATTTGACAAATTGACTTCAGATATGGCTTGATTGCAAATTTGATTTGCAAAATACTTAGCATAAGGCAAAGCTGCAGTGTGCCCTTCTCTCTCCTCCTACTGGCAACCGGAAGTATGACATGGAGAAAGATCCTGTCTCACAAAGAAACACAAAGCCATAGCTTCTACCATGTCTCTGGGATCCCCAAGTTAACACAGTACTTGTTGTGTGCTTTGCTCATGGGAATATTTTGAAGCCTTTGTCATTTTGTAAGCTTGGATTCCTTGAAACTTGGTCATTTTGTATGTTTGTTTGTTTGTTTGTTTGTTTAAATTCATTAAGTTGGCTCAGTTAGCAAAACTCTAAAAGGGAACTAAAGCTTGTTCCCTGAACCCTTCTCTAGAGTTCTGCCTATCCAGTTTTCATATTTCAATACTGTATGCTTCTAAAATGATATGCAGATGTTGGAGAGGAAACACTGAGCCTTAATACAGTTCAGAAGAGGTCACCTGGGAATTTAAGTGAACAGAAGACTGAATTAGACCATCCAATTTAGCCCCAAACCTGCCTCACATGCAATGCACAGGAAAATTGTGATTCACCTAACTACATGGCATGTCTTTGTGGAAGCTGATGTAGAAAGGTGATTTATTCATTCCATTCTGTACATTTCTCCTAAGATGTCATCTCAAATCATATTTGCTACATATTTATTATGTAATATATACAACATATATATTTGTATGCAATAAATATACATGTTTGTTACAAAGTGGAAGGAGATGGAGGGATGGCCCTGTGTCTTTTCTACAAAGCCAGGCCTTATAGAGACCTCCGAGGGCTTCCCCTGTGGGTCGTGAGCTCCGAGGCTTCCTCTGTGGGTCGTGAGCTTGGTGACTGCTACACCCCCCAGCCCAGTCCTTTCTGCCTTCTCAGCACATACACATAGTTGATTAACAGCAGTCCTGGCTACAGACCCCAAAGCAAGTGCCCCACAGTTTCCAAAGGCTGTTCTCAGACCAGAACTATTTAGCATTAACTCCGTTGGCACCGTGGATTAACTAGGCCTGTGGGGAAGCTCTGTTCTGTGCATGGTCAAGCATTCCAGGGCAGCCCCATCTTCCTTTCTGAATACGGACCTCATCACTGCCCTCATTACCAGTTTTGACAACCAAAAGCACAGTACAATCCCAAGATGAGAATTAAGAACCAATGATTTAGAGGAGAGATTAAAAGATTCATTAACTTAAATTGATTTTTTAATCCAAGTCGTCTTTCTATTTGTACAAATGACTTGACTAAGGATTGCATTTTTCCCAAATGGGAATTTGTCAAGAAAGTAATAAAAGATTCTTTAAAGAAGAAGGAAAAAAATCTAAGAAAAAAACCCCATGGGGGGGGAGGCATTCTTAACCAAAATTTCCAAGTAATGATGACTTTTGAAAACAGTCTTAATAATAGGCCCTTGTGTTAGTTAAACATTTATGCTCGTAAAATGATATAATAATTAACTTACAAACAGCATCTTTTCTCAGTCCTTACATCAGTCAGCTTTACTTCCTCTAGTACCTTCTCTTCCAAGCCTGCGTTAGCCAAGCCTCCAGAGCAGTGTTCCATGATCATGATACAAATGCTCAGTTCATTTCCAGACTTTTTCCAAGGGCTCACAGTCTCCATGGCTAAGGAACAAGATAGGTGATAAATAAATGAAAGTTAGATAATAAGGCAAACAATGACGGAACTCAAACTGAGACTTGGTGCTTCTGTGAAGGGAGCACTTCCCTGTTCAGCCCCAGTTCAGATAACTTTTTATGTGAGTCTCATTACAGTCCACCACAACATAAAAAGGAGTTGGGAGTCAGGAACTAGGGGGTGGCTTGGTTTGTTAAGAAAATCATATTGTTCACAGTTAGTAGACCTAAGTTCAACTCCCAGCCCTGGCTCAATCTAAACTTATGAAGGAGGCTCACTTTGTGATCCAGAATGCCCACAGGGATCGTTGAGAAGCAGAGCCTGAGGATGCAAAGCTTCAAGAAAATTCAAGTGACAACATCTGAGGTAAAAGGCAGAACCAGGGTTAGGAGGAGATCACAATGCAGACCTGATCAGACCTGCACTAGGCTGCACAGAGCAGACTGAACCATGGCAGTGTGCTGACTGGCCCGCTTCAGCACTATAGCATATCCCAGAAGATCAGTAAGTGAAGGCAAGGTGACAGGAAATTAGCTTACCCTTAATCCAAGTGTGGTGTCTTCTGAGTGGAGAAAGAGAGGGTTTGTTTGTTTGTTTGTTTGGGGGTGAAGCAGAAAGAGTCAATGTGTCCCAGTTAGGTTGTTTTTTTTTTTTTTCCAATTAACACAATTTAGGGTCATTTGGGAAGAGGGAACCACCTCTAGAGAATTTCTTTCATTGGATCGGCCTGTGGCTGTGCCTTTGAGGAATTGTCTTGGTTGGTGATTGATGTGAGAAGGCCTAGCCCACTATTGGGCAGTTGGTCCTGGGGAGTGTAAGAAAGATAGCTGAATGAGCTAGCAAGCAGCATTGACCATGGTTCCTGCTCCCAGGTCCCTGCCAAGAGTTCCTGTGTAGGTTCCCTCAAAGACTGACTGTGACTCGGAAGAGCAACATGAAACAAACCCTCTCCTCCCCAGTTATATTGGTCATGACAACAGAAAAGCAACTCAGAGGGCTATGCTGGACTCTCCGTGATCTTTAACTTTCTTGGTAGAGCATGTGGACAGAAGGAAAGACTCGCTGCATGGTTCTGAAGATCTTGGCCTAAGTTTTAAACTCTTAAGTTACTTTTTCCAAACCTTCATATGTGTATATGATGATGTTAAAAAAATTCACTTAATTTGTAAGCAGTGGAATTTTATTTATATTATTGAGTTTTGAAATGACATGTTTTAGTTCTAGGTGATCAATCTTATAAAGAGTCCTCTTTCCTGACACTTCATGTATCTATACATCAAGTATTCTAGACTTTGAGATTAAGTATTTATTTACTTATTTATTTATGACTCAGTTGTTTGTTGAGACAGAGACTGTCCTCAGTATTCCAAGTGCTGGCATTATACGCTTGCACCACCACGCCTGCTTTGAGTTTTTAATAGAGGGTGAAGCAAAGAGAACTTTGTGTTTCTACCAATATCTGGGGGTTTGTGAATATGCAAGCTATCACATCATCCTTTCATGTTCTGAACCAAGTTAGACAATACTGAGTTATTGTGTATATCCCATGATGCCATTGTATCAGAAAGAATAATTATATAATTATCACAAAAGTCCAGTGAATTGTGGTTTATTCTGTGTTTATTATATTTTCATCTTAGAAGAAATGTTTCATCTTCATTCTCAAGAGAAAAAAGATACTTCAATTTTACACTCTTCCTGTAAGCTCTTGACCTCCTTGGGGTTGATGTTAGTTACTAAGAAGTCATGTTTGGGCTGGAGAGTTGGCTCAATGATTAAGAGCACTGACTGCTCTTCCAGAGGTCCTGAGTTCAATTTCCAACAACCAGATGGTGGCTCACAACCATCTTTCATGGGATCTGATGCCCACTTCTGGTGTGTGTCTGAAGACAGCTATGGTGTACTCATATAAATAATAATAAATAAATGATATTTACAAAAAGAGAAGTCATGCTTGCAGGCTTGACACTTGGAAGGCTCATACTGTTAAGCGACCTTGCCACAGACAAGTACTCTTTCCACCTTTCCTAGTTATGTGGCAAGGGCTGATGGGTGCTACTCCATTCTGCCATTTGGTCCGATGTCTCAGCCACCTGCGCCGTACTGCTTGCTGATGTAAGCTTTTCTCAGAAGTCACACTTAGACTTTCTTTGAACACCCATGCCTCATATAACCAGGAAATCAACAGCATCCTGTGCTCAGCCTCACCATCTGCTGTGAGTGGAAAAAACACTCATGTTGTATCTCATTGCAGGATAGCCTGGAACTTATCACTTCACTGTTGCACAGCGGAGCAGATGTTCAGCAAGTGGGATATGGTGGCCTCACAGCCCTCCACATCGCTGCAATAGCTGGGTACCCAGAGGTAAGTCTTGCCTCCTTCGTGTCAGAAGAAAAAAAAATGTTACTTGCCTTTTCTAGTTGAATGCCATTGTCTGAGGCACTGTATTTTCAGCTCCTAGAACTGATTCTGTTTTTCTAACTACTGGACACACTCATTTACTTTGACAGTAAAATTTGCTATGTAAATGTGATTTTATACTGAGTTCCATGCATTATGTAACAATGTACTGAAGCATCAATTAATATAAAGATGTCTAGGTATAAGTGGTGCTGTGCTGTTATTGAGAGCACATGCTTTGCATTCAGGCAGTGTGGCTGCCACAGCTTTCTCTTCTTTCTTTGAAGAAGTTACTGACTCTCATGCCCTCCTTTTTTTATTTGGAAAAAAGTAATAGAAGGATTAGGCTGTAGCTCAGTGGTAGATTATTGCCTGACACATGCAAGATTCTGGCTTCAACTGTTATAAAATAACTATAGGTTTATTACAGTGTTTAATTAAAGTTTGCACACAAAATACTCTGAAGGATGCTTCCTACAGAATGAGAAGAGATGCAAGTCTGTTCTCTAGTCTTTCCATTTATATACCACTTGAAAAAAAATTTATTAAATTCAAATATACTTCATACACTACTCTGAGTGCTGGGATGGCAGGGCCAAGACAATAGACAACATCTCCATTTCTGTGGAGCACAGGCACAAGCAAGAGTCGGACAAGGAAGAGAAGATATTATATAATCTGAGTTGCCAGTGAGTACAATAGAGCACTGGAATATGGACAACTATGGAGAAGTGGGTATCACTTACGTGAGCCCTATGTCAGAGACTCTGAAGGACCATGATTCTGAACCAAGGCCTGAGTGAAGTGAGAGCGATCTGAGAGCAGAAGCACACAAGCTGGAGACCTAGAGCTCACAAAGGCCCAGGCAGCACAGGAACTACAGTCATCACAGGCAGTAGGGAGTGGGTGGGGATGCTGGATGCATCATCAGCAAGATAAAGTCCTGAGAAGGCACCCAATCATGTCTTGACTTTTTCAAGTATTACATTTTAAACAGACCACTGTGAAAACATGTGGCTAACTTTGTACATACTCGAGTAGTTTTTACTGCCCCTGCTAAATTAGGTAGCACGTCATATCTCCTGAGAGAAGCTTTCTTACAGGTACAGAGCTGATGATTACAGATTCTGTCTGGAATCCTGGTCACTGGATTCAAAGTTCCACCACTTTCATATTCTACTAAGAAGTACCTGATTATGAAACTCATTAGAGTAATAAATAGCAGCTTTCCACCTCCTCATTAAATAGTTATTTTTGAAATTTTTGATATCCAGAATCCAACTATACCTTTCCTCATCAATACACAATTCCTCAAACAAGTGTGAACAGAGACACAAATAAAGCCATCTGTAACATCTATGAAATACATTTGAGCTATGTCTCCTAATGATGCCACTCCACAGGTCCTCACTGTTACGTAACAGTATCATGTTGAGAACAGAAGGTTCTCCTTTATTTTATTGTTTCTCACTACTACAAAATCTTACTCACTACAAAGTTAATGTAGCTATCCAGAGACATTGTTGTAAATGTATAGCATCAGTTTGCACTGTTTATGGGGAAAGACAAAAATCTCAGTAAAGCTACATAAAAGGGCGTTCTTCTTCCCTATTGAAAGTATAAAATCTCAACTAGAACCATAAGCATTAAGAAATCCTAGTAGAAGAACTGGTGAATGGCTGCCACACTCCTCTGAAGGATGCCCAACCTTCAGTGAGCTGATGTATATGCAAGTGATGTTTAGCAAGCTATCTCTTCAGCTTCTTCAGATGGCCCTGTTTTCTTGGGCTGTGAATTAGAGACAAACAGATCTTTGATTTCACCTGCTCAGGGCCAACTCTACTGAAACAATTCAGGTAGGTCTCTACAAGTACTAATTTCTTAGTGAGCCACCCAATTCCCTCCCTACCCAGCTTAAAGACTCAACTCCTAACCAACTGAACATGAAATGGGTTTGGGCTCAGCATCCTTTGTTCTCTTCTTACATAGCATACTAATTAAGTTATAGGTCAGATAAGAAAAGTAATGCAGTGAAATGTTATCTGCCCCCCCACCAAAAAAAAGCAAAAACAAAACACAGAAACAAAAAAATCAACCCAAATCACCGTATTCAATTGTAAATGTTTGAGGTAAAGAAATGGCTTAGCATCCAAGAGCTGAGAGCTGAGTTGTATTCTCAGCAGCCACAACAGGCAGCTCGCAACCATCTGAAACTCCAGCTCCAGGCAACTGGACACACATACCACATACACACACAGACACACATGACTAAAAATAAAAGGTATGCATTTTAAAAATGTAAAGTTCCACGGCTCATTTGCTTCAGAACTAACAGTTGCAGTGAATATTTTCAATATGTTCTGTCCTCAGTCTGAATGGGAAAGAGTCCACTGCTCCAGCCTGTGAGTTTTGTGTGGAGTTTCCAGTGAAATTCTGCAGAGTCCCTGGAGCACCCTCTCCTTAAGTGTGGTTTCCCTTCCTGGGGTTTTAGTTAGCCAAAATCAGCTCTGGTTTGGAAGCATTATGTGGGAAATTCTAGAAACGGTTCTCAAGGTTAGACTAAATTTTATTACACCATGTTGTTGTAACTGATCTATCATATTATCTATCTATGCTCTGAGCTTAGCTCATAAAGTAAAGCAAACTTCGTCATAGGCACGGGCATCTAGGGAAGCAATGTGCATCAACTTCAGTACTGCTGCTGGGGATCACAGAACTCACATTCAGTCAATCGGGGACACTGCTCTTTACAGCTGCCAAGGAACTAATGGAGAAGTTTGCATCCACTGCATTTTTTTTTTTTTTTTGCATATCCCTAATAGCTAAAACTGTTGAATATTTTTTTATTTTTTTATTTATTGTTTTTTTATTAGATATTTTCTTTATTTACATTTCAAATGCTATCCCAAAAGTTCCCTATATCCTCCCCCAACCCCGGCTCCCCTACCCACCCACACCCACTTCATGGCACTGGCATTCCCCTGTGCTGGGTCATATAAAGTTTGCAAGACCAAGGGGCCTCTCTTCCCAATGATGGCCGATTAGGCCATCTTCTGCCACATGTGCAGTTAGAGACATGAGCTCAGGGGGTGCAGGTTAGTTCATGTTGTTGTTCCACCTATAGGGTTGCAGACACCTTCAGCTCCTTGGGTACTTTCTCTAGCTCCTCCATTGGGGGCCCTGTGTTCCATCTAATAGATGACTGTGGGCATCCACTTCTGTGTTTGCCAGGCACTGGCATAGCCTCACAAGAGGCCGCTATATCAGGTCCCTTCAGCAGAATCTTGCTGGCATGTGCATTAGTATCTNGGTTTGGTGGCTGATGATGGAATGGATCCCCAGATGGGGTAGTCTCTGGATAGTCCATCCTNTCATCTTAGCTCTAAATTTTGTCTCTATACCTATATCCTTTCATGGGTATTTTGTTCCTTATTCTAAGGAGGAATGAAGTATCCACATGAGGGTCTTCCTTCTTGGTTTTCTTGTGCTTTGCAAAATGTATCTTGGGTATTGCCTGCTTGTGGACGTTGTACATCGTGGTGCGGAGCCTAGTGCGCACCACGATGTACAACGTCCACCATTTGCACAAGAATTTCATAAATTCAATGTTTTTAATAGATGAGTAGTACTCCATTGTGTAAATGTACTACATTTTCTGTATCCATTCCTCTATTGAGGGACATCTGGGTTCTTTCTAGCTTCTGGCTATTATAAATAAGGCTGCTATAAACATAGTGGAACATGTGTCCTTATTACCAGTTGGAGCATCTTCTGGGTATATGCCCAGAAGAGGTATTGCTGGATCCTCTGGTAGTACTATGTCCAATTTTCTGAGGAACCACCAGACTGATTTCCAGAGTGGTTGTACAAGCTTGCAATCCCATCAGCAATGGAGGAGTGTTCCTCTTTCTCCACAATCTCTTTCTCCACAACCTCGCCAGCATCTGTTGTCACCTGAATTTTTAATCTTAGCCATTCTGACTNGAGTGAGATGGAATCTCAGGGTTGTTTTGATTTGCATTTCCCTGATGACTAAGGATGTTGAACATTTTTTCAGGTATTTCTCAGCCATTCAGTATTCCTCAGTTGAGAATTCTTTGTTTAGCTCTGTACCCCATTTTTTTTAATGGAGTTATTTGAATATCTGGAGTCCAGCTTCCTGAGCTCTTTGTATATATTAGATATTAGTCCTCTATCAGATTTAGGATTAGTAAAAAATCCGTTCTCAATCTGTTAGTGGCCTTTTTGTCTTGTTGACAGTGTCTTTTGCCTTACAGAAGCTTTGTAATTTTATGATCTCCCATTTGTCAATTCTTGATTTTACAGCACAAGCCATTGGTGTTCTGTTTAGAATATTTTTTTTCCCTGTCACTGCATGGTTTTTAAGCTGTGTATGCAGGAATGGAAGTTGAGATCATAACAATGGCAGAAAGTTGGATTAGGCTGGAGGGCTGGAGAGAAGAATTAACTCAGAGAGGACAACTGAATAAGAAGAAAGATTAACATGGGTCCCTGCTGTGGGAGAAAGCAGGAAGAGAGTGCTGTTGCAGCACCTAGGAAAGCCAATGGGGTGAAGGTTTGGGCATGGAATGATGCTGAGTGCCATGGGGAAACATGTACACTTTCCTTAACTAAGCCAAGTGCAGGTGCATACCCACTGCTCTATTTAACTCTTGGGGTACAGGCAGGACAGTGCCAGGGAGTGAGGGGGAGCTGCCTTGTGATGAGAGTAAAGGCCTTTGTCACCCACATCTTCTGTGAAACACTGCACGATGCTGACTTCTTGGACAGGTCTCCACACACCAAATCAAAACCCTCCATTAATGTCTCTAGTGTGTTTGTCCTTCTGCAATCAAGAATTCTGTTAAACAGTTTTACAATGAAATTTCCATTGATATAGGCAGCTTTCTACTTCAATAATGGAAGATCGCACGGGCTACAGGTTCTCAGGTACACAGAATGGAAGCAGAGGCTCAGATGTGAATTTACTAGGCTGTAAGAACTTATTTGCATACATTGATTTGTAAAAGGCCCAAACAATCAATAAACATGTATTGAACCCTCTTCTCTTTGGGTACACATTTACACATATATAATACTATCTCTTGACCATGGAAAACTGGAGAAGCTTAGGCTCGCTCTTTCTCTGTTGTTGGCGTAATGTACTGTTTGCTCTCCTCTCTGAATAACTAATGTTAACCTCACTTTACACAGTGAAGAGACTAAGGATTAGAAAGTTGACTTACAGCCACTGTGTAGGGCATTCAGATAATGAGGAAATTAATCATATGAGACTCTACCCTGTTCACTGTTAAACCTCAGATCTAAGCTTTTTCTGTATACTTTTAAAAAATTAATTAATTACTTTATTTTTATATTCCATTTTTTATTTCCCCCATTCACCTCCCAACTGTTCTACATCCCATACCTCCTCCCCAATCCCCCTGTCTCCACAAAGATGTCCCAACCCCCTATCCTGCCTGACCTCTAAACTCTCTAGGGCCTCCAGTCTCTTGAGGGTTAGGTGTATCAACTCTGAATGAACACAGACCTGGCAGTCCTCTACTGTATAAGTGTTGGGGATCTCATATCAGCTGGTGTATGCTGTCTGTTTGATGGTCCAGTGTTTGAGAGATCTCAGGGGTCCAGATTAATTGAGACTGCTGGTCCTCCTACAGGATTGCCCTTCTTGTTAGCTTCTTTCAGCCTTCCTTAATTCAACAACAGATCTAATCTAATCTTAAGGAAAACAATTTATTCTGGAGCCATTTTGAATGACCATGGCCCACAACAAAGATATACACAGACACACACGCAGATACAGACACATAGACACAGTCACAGACACAGAGACACACAGACACATGCACACATATGCAGAAGCACACATGAATACACAGAAAGATACACACAGATAAACATAGTACACACAGATACACACATATATACAAACATACACTCAGAGCTATGCAGAGAGAGACATACACACATGCAGACACATACCCACATATACACAGACACATTCCAGACACACACAGATACACGCACACATACACACAAAACACACATGGACACACCTAGAGACAAACAAATAAACATAGAACACACACACATGCATATATATATATATATATATATATATATATATATATATATATATAAACATACAGGCAGAGAGATATTCAGAGACAGACAACCAAACACACAGACTGCTCTGTGCCTAAATACTTAGATCTGTGTGGAACACTGCCAAACCTGTATCCCTACAGTTCTTTCTGCAGCTGCCAGTACACCATCAGCATCTGTAGGTTCCTTTGCAGTAGCAAAGGAAAAGCAGATATCAGCCAGGATGCCTATGCAATGTGGAGAGGGGATAGGTACACATACTGGGAGAGCATGGGCAGGTGAGGCAACCACACTGAAGGTATTCTGCCCTGCTGGTTCCCCTTCCAACTTGCAAACACTTACCCAAGCATGGCTCAGAATCGCTTCCAGTTATTTTAGAATTTATTTCTGTTTTCACTGAAATGTAGTTGATGGTTTTTCAATCCATTCTTAACTAAATCATCTCAGTGTTTCAGTAGAGAGTTCTGTTTACCAAAAAAGCTTGCAAGGCTCTCTACATTATTTCCTTTGTAATGGCTTTAGTTTTCTCCCCAGAGGCACAGACAAGAGAATGCTTAAATTATAATGTGTGTCTGCCTCTCTATCTTGCTCTTATGTTCTCTCCTTTTCTCTGATGAATTTATAACATAGTAGAACCGTAGCTGCCTCCAGTATCTTGTGAACTTTATTTGAAATCCAAACAAATTGCAACAAAACAAAACAATTAAGAATTTAGACACCGAGGTGGTGTTTGTCAGGTTTGAGCTGGAGGTTGATGGGCCTCTTCAGCACCCTCTTTCTCTTCTGCAAGCCTCACAGTCCAGGAGAGCAGTGACCACCCAAATGTTCACTTGCTGCAAGGAAGCTCTCACACTCATCTGCCACCCAGGAATGAAAGAAAGGTTGACTACAAACAGTATTGTGGAACCTCCTCCTTCTGGGGCCTATGAGAAGGGATCCCTACTTCATCTCATAACACTGAACTCTCTTCTGAGCCCCCAGAATGCTCTGTTAACACAGCACTAACAACAACCATAACACCTTAAAATCTCTTACTTTAAAGGACATTGTGCCTTGATGTTTCCTTGAATCTCAACCCAAGACCTTTCAATAACCTTGCCCCAAATATATAGACTTAGGTCTCCTTCAGTTCTCCTCCTCCTCCTCCTCCTCCTCCTCCTCCTCCTCCTCCTGGCAAAACAAACAAAGAAGGCCAAAAGCACAGAGGAATCCAGCAGAGTCATCTGAGATGATAAAATTAGTAAATGGGAAAGCTGTGTTCTCATAGAGGCTGGTGTCCTTTTCTCAGTCCAAATATATATCTGTCTTCTCACTTGATAAGAATGGAAGCCTGAAGCATGATAGATGGAGGCTTAACACAAGACAGGAAAACAATGTGCAGGTCGGAATCTTCATACCAAAGACATAATGGCGTCCTGGTGCCTCTTCAAGGCTGTGATATGTCTCTGACTATGCGTTTCAGATTTAATAAGTCTATTGTGAAAAACACAGGACACAAGTCATTGTTGCTTTAGCACGGTCACAGAGCTGGGCAGACATCTTCACAATCTAATTGCAGCACGTGATCAGCCCTCTGGAAGCAAGGTCTATGCCTCTCAGCAGTCAATTTGTCCTACTGACCCTCCCAGCCTGGGTACTCCCAGAACATTCAATTTCCTGAGACACTGCCCTAAAATTTATTAGGATCAATAAATTATGTAAATATGTAAAATAAACATCTGACTGAATGAGCAGTTGGAAAGGAGACCTCTAGTCGCCAAACCACAGCATTAGAAGTTTGGTGTGTTCCAGGACCTATTGCTTGGTTTGCAGGAGGAAATTTCTCACTGTGGTTATGGTCACACCTCTGTGCAGTTGCTTCTGTGACTTCTGTCTCTGTTGCCTCGTCTTTTAAGGACAATAGTCAGTGGATTTAAGCTCACCTAATAATTAAAGCTCACTAATAATCACATTTAACCACAATTATGTGCTTAATGTACAGTTAAGCTTAAATTCAGTTCCATTTTTTAGAGTACCAGAGGCTAATACTTCAAGAAACAAGTTTGAGGTGACCACGGTTCAGTCCACAGCAAGCACATGTCTCAAATACCAAACTCTGTCTTACATGGGGCATATGAGAGTTTAAGTCATCAGTTTTTCTTACACAGATGCCAGGGTATTCCCAGATATTGTTAATTCATGGAGTGCTGTTATCGACTGGCAATTCTCTCACAAAATTTTTCAGATCAAGAAATATATCCTAAATTACTCCATGAATTTGAACACTCAGGGCTACAATAATTCAGATAGAGACTAGTGTGCGCACTGCGCTCTAGTCCAGCATACAAGTTATTCCCAGAAACCAGAATTAATTGCACATACTTCCATGTGTGCTTTGAGCTACCACTCACTCAGGGTGAACCTGACATCCATGTGTCATGTGGTTAGTTCATGAAGCTAAACCTTTATTAAACACACAGTCTTACATCTCTAAGATCCAATTTAGGATCACTACATCTTCTGTGGCATTCAAAAGTAGTTTTCTCATAAGTTGAAACCAGAAAGTCTGTGTTCCCAACTACTGTGTTGCATGTTAGAGGGGCTTCTTCTATGAAGGGCAGAGGCCACGTCTCACTGCCTAGGCTTTTGGTTTGGAGACTGAGACAGAATAATATGTCATACCTCATAATCAGCTTATTTTACACTTCCATAGGCAATGCTTCAAGCACGTATCATTTGTAAGACACGAAAAGAGAGAGCCCAGGCACCACTCAGACCTTTGACATAGCCTGCATTAGCTGCTATTAGACAGTAAGTATTGCTTTGGGCGTGAGATAGATAGAAGGACACAAGCCAGAAAAGCTTTATGGGCTAATAAAAATGTAAATTAGATGTTAATCAGCTTTCTACCCTGGAATGTGACGAAAGAGGCATTACCTGAGAAATTAGATTCAAAGATTATTGCTAATCAAATCAACCCAAAATGAGACAGCCTTTGTAACCAGCTAATGTCTCGTGAAAATCTGCTTTTCTCCCAATTTTTCTAGGGGCTAATATTGATTCAAACATTCTCAGTTCTCTATACATTCTACAAGCACATACATAATGCATACACACCTATCGTATGGGCTTGTATACACATACATGCATACATGCACACATACATATACATACACACACAGTGTGTGATATATCAACCAAGTGGAAATAATCCTTGCTATACCTTCTAACTGTTGTTAGGATACTGTCATGAAACTGAATGTCTTACATCTAGGATTTCAACAGTTCCTTATAAATCAAGGTCTCTGCATATTTGTCAAGTCACATTACTAGAATATCAGAAATTTTTTTGTTTTGGGGTTTAGAAACTAGAGTTCTTCCCCTTGATCTTGAAACCCTGGAGAGACTGATATTTGCTCCTGACCTGTGGATGCACAGTGTGATCTGTGAACGCACAGTGAACACTGCCCCACTTCCATCAGGAATTACTCAACCTGAGATAGTTCACAGGGAGTCTGTGATGAAACACTAGGACCTCCTAAGAATATCGCATGCTTGTTCTCTGTAGCTCCCTCTGGGGAATCTCTGACAACCTTCTGAAGCATGCTGGGATTGAGATAGAAGAATAAGAGTCTAGAGCCCTGTGACTGGCTCTCCATAGTTGCTACCTCTAGTAGCATCTCTCTTCTAATGTGTTCCTCAGAGGCATGTGTTACCACTACTTACTGGTGTTTGTTCTTGCACAATCATGTATCAGATGAGTATATATGTATCACAAAACACGCCTGCACTACAGAAGGATCCCACTGCTCTAGAGCTGCTCTGAGAAGCAGTTCCATGGGATTTTATAGCGTATGAAATGTTGGTACTTTTCCTTTTTCCCATGCCTTCAAGGTTGCTGGACTCTAACTCTTTTAGATCTAAAACAAACAGTCCAAAATTGTTATATTTTGATACTCTGAACTCATCAATGTAAGACCCTCCTGAAAAGATATATACTGAGCTATCCAGATTAGGTAAAATTTAGCAAAATAAAGGTAATGATTGCAAACATTTCCCAGAACTGCCTTGAATGTTCCATTTTCTCTGCTTTCACAACATTATTCTGCAGCAACACCCTGGTTTGTCAGGCCTGTGTACAACATGCTTACACTCCATTGAATCCTGCCTCTCCCCCCCCCCCCGGGCGAAAATGTTCAGGTTTTCTCAAACAAGATGTTGGGAAAGATACTTCCTGCCTGGCAGAACCTCACCAACTCCATTTCCCTGAGAGAATGATCCAGAGTCTCTTCCTGTGAAGACAGAAGCCATCATTCCACAAGACGTGCTGTGACAGAAATTAACAGTTCTCATTTTAATGTGCTCTGCCTTTATCATAATGTAGTCTCTATGCTTTGCCTTCTAAGTTTCCCCAAAGGCAAAGTGAAAAGCTGTATTCTTCATACCGCTAAGTTTCTCTACCTGAAATATCTCAGTCTTCTAATCAACAAGAGCATTTTATGTACTTTTCTGCTATCATTTAAGATGACCTGCCTCAGAAACATGGCTTGACTTGGTCATTTATTACACATGTTTTTGAGCATATTAACAACATTGTTATAAAATCTTCATTGACCTCAGAGACACATAGAACATGCTTTGTTGTGTTTAGATTGTTGTTTTTTGTTTTTCTTTTCTGGAACAATATCCATGCTAGGTAGCTCAGACCAGCCTTGAACCTATGATCTTTCTATCTCAGCCTCCTCAGTGCTGGAATTATGGGCATCTACCTCTCTGCCTTGCTTTACAGTCGATTTTTAATAAGTGTTTGCTAACTGACAAAACTTATGAATTCCAATATGTTTCAGAAATTATACAGTATAAGGAAAATTACTTGTCTCTTCCTCAAAGGCAGAATAGTTAGATTATAATGTCACTGTTCATGAAGAACTGAGGGTGTGAAATCACAAGACATTTTCATAAATACCTTCATACATATTAATCTTTAAGAAACCACAAAATTCAAGTGAGTATCACAGCATGTACAAAGACAGTACTCAGGTGACTTTCAGTATTCAGGTCAACAATGGGAATCCCATCCCATATATTCATTTCCTTACACAAATAGCAACTTGAACAAGCATTCATACAAGAAAATACCTTCTCAAAAATCTTAGGACTCCAGAAGGGATGCAGCACATCAGAGTATATTGGTGAAATAAAAGAAAGAGCACTGAAGAAGTTAGGAAGGACAGTTGCACATAGCGGGGAGAATTATCCCACTCCAAAGCCCAGGCCCAGTTAGTACAGCATAGATAGCCCACGTCTAAGTGTCCCCCATTATAGAGCAGGGCATCAGGCCTGCTCATGTAGACCAGTTGACATGGGTTTCAGACTTGTCCCTAGAAACTAGACACGATATGGACACTTGAGGACCTAGGCACCAAGTCCATCTACCCATTGACCTAAAAGGTAGTTACCCATCTAAAACCTACAGAAATCTTCTCTGTGATCTCACAAGATAGCTGGCCACCACCGAATCCTTGGACAAGATGACTGGCTTCACACATGCAAATCCATCTAAATTCTAGAAGAGATTCTATTTCTATAAATGCACAAGTATCAACACAAAGTCACAAGGACCACAGGTACTGGAAAAGCAACAAGGTCTCGAGACACTAAAGAAATTAACATCTGCACAGTCCCTGATAAAGACTTCAAAACAATCACCTCAAAGAAACTCTGTGAATCACAGCAAAAGAGAAATGAACAATAAACAGAGTGGTGAGACAAAGATTAAAGTCAAGCTATAAAATGTTCAGTCCAGATGACCTAGAGACAGACAGAAGTAAAGGAACACAGGGAACACAGGGACCGAAACAAGTAACCATGCAGAGCTTCAGCACCTGACGTGTGTGAGCAGAGTCTTTAGGTTCAAAGATGTGTCATCTGGAACCACCTAAACAGAGGAGTGGAAAAAAGAAAGGAAAAGAATGAACAGAGAAATGAAAACGAGAAGAAAACCTAGAGTCCTTTAAGAGTTCTATGGCACACACACAAACTTGAACTGTGGAAGCTCAAAAGGAAAGGGGAAGATAAAAAACAGCCTATTTACATAAAGCAGGGCAGAAAGCTTTCTGATCTGAAGAGGAAAAGCAGTACTCATATCCAGACAACCGTGTTAAACAGTCAGAGGTGCTAGCTCAGATGATTTATCACCAAATGCTCAGCAATCTAGAGGAAGAAAGCTGACAGCCCTGACAGGAAAGCAGTGTCCCCTAGACAGGCAGCAGCCACAGATAATGCATCCTAAACAAAGGTTCCTCAAACACACAGCTCCAACAACGCACAGTACTGAGAAAACCATCTAGTCACGTGAAGAGGAATAGAGCTGGATCCTTAAAAACAAGGAAACTGGAGAGGCAACTTAGGAGTTAAGAGCATTCAGTGCTCTTCTTGAAGATGCATTCTGTTTCCTCCACCCAAGTCAGGTGGAGGTTCATAACCAGGTAATGCTGTCTCCAGGGAAATCAGCACCTTGGGCCTCTGCTGGCACCTGAATTTCTGTGCGCATACCAGAATGCAGATATGCCCATCTACACATAATTAAAAATAATAAAATAAATCTTGAAGAACTGGGCAGTGGTGGCAGACACCTTTGACCCCAGCACTTAGGCAGATGCAGAATAATCTCTGAATTTAAGGCCAGCCTAGTCTACAGAACCAGTTTCAGGAGAGCCAGGGCTACGCAGAGAAACCTTGCCATGAAAAACCAAAAGAACAAAAACAAAACAAAACACACACCCACTCAAATAGTAAAAATCAATTCAAAATAGATAAGACTTAAACTTTAAGCCCCAGAACTTAAAAATTACTAGAAAAAAAAAACACAATTAAAATTTGGAATTCTAAATCACACCTATTTAAATTAGTCAAGAAAAAGAAGACATTCTGTGGCACACGAGAAGATATTTGCAAGCCATAGGTCTGATGAGAAGCTAATATCCAAAATTCACAAGGAACTCACTCAAACTCCTCAAAGGGCCTATAGATACACCAATTTAAAAATTAGACAAAGACTCAAATAGTTATCTTTTAAAAGAAGAAATATCGATGTGTAAATGTGTGAAACCAATGGCAAGTATACAAATTAGTTCTATTCATATATCTATATCTATATCTATATCTATCTATATATATATATATATATACTTTCAGAGTATATATAATATATATAATACATAATTTAATAAAGCTCTAAAGTATGTTCTAAAGAGCTAGTGAGAAGGCATATTCAGTATTATAGGAAAAGACAGAGGGCTGAAGGAGCAAGTAAGAAGCTCTCAACTGCATTTCTCCACATGCAATGTTTAAGCAGATCACAGCAAAACCTTTTTCATACATATATGAAAATAAACACACAAAGAAGTTGAACAGTTAAATGAAGGTCTTTGGAGTTAGGAAATAGTAAATGGATGTAGAAAATTCCAACTTTTAAAACTGACATTTTAGGGTCTTCTAAAGATTTAATGTATGGCCTAAGAATGCCCTAAAATCCTGTTTAAAATCTGCCCTATTCCCTCTCCTCCTCTAATGTGTATTTGACCTGTTTAAAATAGAAGGTGGAAATTTGACTTCATCTAATGATAGATTTTTTTCCCCTGAAAATCCAGAGGAGGGTTTGAATTCATTGACCTCGACACCAGAAGTCTGCCATACCATGGAGGCATCATTTATCTTGGAGGTCTGCACACATCTCTCTGTGGCTTGGCAGAATTTTTCTCACTTCCATTCTGATCAATACTCTTGTCCGTAGTCTAACATGATAATTTTTCTCTCCTGGTAAAACATTCTGTTCTGGATTTGTAGAGCAAGGTGCCCATGCAGCTGCCTTCCCTAGCAGCCTGGATCCGTTACACACTACCCCAGGAGATAGGGATCTTGAGATTATTTATACATGTTCCAATCTTCAATAACTCCACATTTATAGAATGGCATTAAATCGATCTAATCTCTCTGGAAACTTTATCTTTTCGCCTAAACTTTGCTCAACCAAACACACAGCCCTCAGATTAATGATACTGAGAATGCTGTGGATGTGCTAACCAGGGAGAGTCACTGAATTAGAAAAGAGGGCATACCATAAAAAAATGGCGAGAAAACAACCTTCTGAAAATCTAGATTCTAGTTCTGAAATGATAGAAGATCACAGCAAAAGCCCCCAGATTTTCTCTTAAGCCTTGTTTCTTATTTTCCTTCTAATAACTACCATAGGCATTGCCAGAAAAGTAAGACCTTCCTGTCATGAAGGCCAAGTAGCCACCCTCAAATGGCCAAGCACTCTGAGCTTCTAATACACAAGACCCCAAGGGTGTGTTTATGGCACATTCTCTCTTGACAGTTTCCCATTTTACATTTCTTATCTTCCTGGTGTAGTTGACTTCTAACTCAGAAATCAATGACAGCAATATTTCAAGTTAAACATTATTAATATACTGGTACTGGGTTTTAGTTAGTTATAAGTGTGAGATGAAGTCAGAGAGACTTAAAATACTTTGTGAACTAAACCAGGCAAAAACCTAGCAGTTTTCTGAGCAATAAAGGTTGAATCCTTTTTTATTTTTTCTTTTCTCTTAACCTCCTTACATGAATCAATATGCTTTAGCCAATATGATCTCAGGGAAAACAAAAGTTGCTAGAGATTTCCTATGCTGGCTGCAAATAACATCACAAACCCAGTAACAAAACCAGCATGTCACAGTCATGTGGGCCAGTGGAGTAAAACAGAGGACTCGGCCCACATAGTTATAGACGCCTGACTTGTGACAAAGTTGTCTAAAGCTCAGCTGGAAAAGATGGCCTCTTTTAACAAATACTGCTGACAAAACCAGCTTCCACATATACAAGGATGAAATGAATCCCCAGTCTCTTTCATTCTAAATGAAAAAGTCATTCAGAATTGATCTAAGACTTAATTTAAGTCCAGGAACTCTGAAAATACTCAAGAAAAAAAAAAGAAAGAAAAAAGAAAAAGAAAAAAAGAAAAAACTTCAAGCTACAGGAGCAGGCAAAGATTTTCCTACAAGGAATATAACACTTCAGGAAATAAAACCAACAATTGACAGGTGGGATTACATAAAATTAAAAAAGTTTCTGTGCAACAAAAGAAATTGCTGAGGGAAAGGGCAGTCTACAGGGCAACAGGGAATCTGCTCGCTACACATCTGACAGAGGACTAATATCTAGACCATTGGAAGAACTTTAAAGATTAAAAAAAAAAAAACCAAGCAATCCTGCTGATAAATGCACTCATGAAACAAACTAACAGTTCTCAGGAGATGAAATACAAACCACCAACAAACACGTGAAGCCATCCTCAGCAGCTGTACTAGTCACAGAAATGCAAATTTAGATATTGAGATTCCCATCTGACCCAGTCCAAATGGCAGTCATTGAGAAAAATAAGAGGAGGTCAGAGCAATGGCTCAGTGATTAAGAATCCTTGCTGATTTTCCAGAGGAGGGACCAGAGTTTGCTGCCCGTCACCCACACCAGTCAGCTCACAATCTCCTGTAAAACCAGATCCTGAGCGACCTAATCACCTTTCTGAGGGAATCCCCACATGTTGCTAGTGGGATGGCCTGCAGCTCAGAAGACTATTCACGCTTCCACACAACAAAACAGTTTCTAGTTTCTTGCAAAAGATCTCCATTTGGCTCCCAAAACCCTCACTGAGCTATCCAATGCCCTTGTCAACCTCTATGGGCACAAAAATATACACTTGATGGACATATATATACATTCAAGCAAAATGCTCATAACACACACACACACACACACACACACACACAAAGATGTCCTGGACCTAACTGTCCCAAGCTGCACCTCTCATCTGTACTCATTGTTTGGTGGGTGATGAATGAATGTGCTACCCATGCTGTTTCCCACAGTCCCTATAGGGAACCCAGATCCCTGTAGTGATAGTGTTTAGGGAGGAAGACTATAACACTAGTTAGGTCACACAGAGACACCATCATGGTGTCCCAGAGTAGATCCCTACCTGAGTCTGATCATGCTGGTCTCCCAAGATCCAGGTGTGTGTAGAGGAGAGGTAAAGGTGTGGTGTGTGTAGGTGTGGTGTGTGTGTGTGTGTGTGTGTGTGTGTGTGTGTGTGTGTGTGTGTGTGTGTGTGNAGAGAGATTAAAGACAAATGATTGTTAGTTCTTGTCATGTTTGTTGTTGGAGGTGGTATTGTGTGTGTGTGTGTGTGTGTGTGTGTGTGTGTGTGTGTGTGTGTGTGATTCTCTTTATCCTTTCATCTGTGGGTGTACAGCTAGGCTGCTTCATATAGTAACTATTGTTCACAATGCTGCACTAGACATGGGGCACAGAATGTTTTCAATATATTACTTTCATTTATTTTGGATTGAATTTTCTCACAACAAGCCTGGGTAGTCATATTTTTTATGAAGTGCCATGGGGCTACAACTGTTTGTATTTCAATAAATAAGTTAGAAGTTTCATGGCCTTTTATAACCTTGAGAGCTACAAAACACCCCCCACTGAACTCTATTAATCAAGCTAATCAAACCCACTTGGTTTCAGAGGGAGGAGAAATTTTCTCTACTTCTCAGTAGTGTCAAACACTTTGTGACCGTATTTTAAAAGTCTCTATTGTCTGTTGTTTAACTATAAATTACTTACTCCCCAAGGGAAATACACTTACTCATCCAAGAGCCTCATGCTGATGCAGGTTCTTGTCCGGTCCATGAAAGGTAAGGACCACAGAGTATCCATCACTCCTGATGTCCTGTCTCAGTCTGATTCCAAGTTTATTAAAGAGACAAGCTGCCTGTCTCTAACTCACAGCACACAGGGTAGAACAGTAAGAGAAACCCACAATGGAATGCTTATTCTATAGGCAGAAACCCAACTCTACTGGCACTAAGACTCTAATATCCCAAACAGGAAGAACAGCTAGAAATGAGGATTGCTAGAAGAAAGGTTTCTTGATTACTTCAAATATTTTAGATAAGGATTATAGAATCATCAACTGTTCATTCTTGTATGTGAATGTATGTGCAATTTAGGTAAATATACTTGTACTACTGAAGGTTGTAATTGTACATGCTTGCACTACTGCATGCTGGCCTTGTGCATGCTTACAGGCTAGCATTGTGCATGCTTGAGTTACTGAAATTGTCATTGTGCATGCTTGCACTACTGCAGGCTGGCCTTGTGCATGCTTGCACTACTGCAGGCTGGCCTTGTGCATGCTTGAGCTACTAAAATTGTCATTGTGCATTCTTGCACTACTACAGGCTGACCTTGTGCATGCTTGCACTGCTTCAGGTTGCTTTGTTGTATGATTGCCCTAAGGTGGTCTTTGTTTGCATGCTTGTACTACTGTTCGCTAGTGGTGAGCATGCTTGCAATACTTCAGGCTGGTACTTAAACAGTTTCTTCTCTTTCAGCTTTTGAGATTAAATCATCTATATTTTGTAGGTATCATAAATCAAAGGTAGGTCAGATTCCAGACATCTGATTAAACCATCTTGTTCCAAAGTTTTCTCTTCCTTCAAATCCCTGAGTTATTTTATAATTTTGTGTTTTCCAAGTTTGGTACAGAAAATGGAGTTATTTCTCTATGTTGACTCTGCTTGTCTGTATTTTATGAGTGTGAGCACACGTTTAGTAAACCACCCCGAAGGTCATCAAAACAGGAGAACTTGGTGATGAATCAGAGTCCATTTCAGCTGCTTTCATCTCAGTTCTGAAGGAATCAGAACATGTCTATCCCTGTTTATAAAAGGGCATCAATGTTTCTTCTAATAGTGTCATAAATAAGGCAGGCATTGACAGATTTACTGTTGATATGTGTTTAATTTAAACGTGTTTTGGAATATAGGATAAGTGGTGAAACTAAGCTGCCAGCCCTGAGAGATGAATGGCCTGAGACTCCACAGCACATCACTCATTTTAAATTAAGACATGATATTATTCTTTCTGAATTATATCACAAGTGGAAGGAGACAGAGTGAGGTCCTGCTCTTCAGGCAAGGAAATAAAGCAAGAAAAAACTCTCCTGAATCATGAATTTAATGAAATATGTCAAATTTCTTGCAACTATACGCATAGCAGCACTGGCCTGCAGTGTGCTGGCCGTGGGGCCATCCATGTCCCCTACCCATGCTGACTGCTTCTTGCATCTTTACCATAGAATGCAGAGGTCTGCTTTTAGTTACATGATTTATCAATATATATGCATAATTCTCCTCCTTGCTACTGCGTCCTGTCCTTAACATGAGTCTAATCTCTTGTAAACTTGAATATCAAGTAGACATTAGCAATCTGGTAAAACATTTCCTATTAGATTTGCTCACAGCATATTCTCTTTGCCCAAACTAGTATGGAATAAAATTTTCTGCATATTATGTCACTCGGAAGTTATTTCTCAAGCGTGTCAGCATGCTAGGGATTTTTCTGAGCAGTTTTTAATAGACTCTCCTATTTGTTTCATTGTCCTCATGTTATATTTGGGGAAATGATGTCACCCTGCTGGACACGGGCACATTCAAATTGGAGAAAACAGCGCATTAACATCTTGAGGCATCGTTGCAGAGGGATAATGTAGGCAGGTCAGTGTGACTCTAAGGCTTAACTTACAGTGTCTAGGAGACATTGGCTGTCAGAGGGCAAGCAGTGTGGATTCTTCAGACAGTTCTCCATCTGATGAACAAGGAGGAACCTGTTGTTTGCTCTATCATATTAACAAAAAAATATGGAATTATGCACTGATATTGACATTACAATAAATACATTGAGTTAAGAATCAGGTAGGATGTATGTAAAAATTCCATACATTTCCATTCATAATCATTTACAACCCTTTTTCATCCCATGATTTGGGATTTTATACATTTGTGTCATCTTTGAATTTTTTTCTCAGTATAACTATATTTTATTTGTTCTAACAACTTTTAGCACAAATGGAATATGTTATAAAATATGAGAAGCAGAACTTTTAAGCAATGTACTGGGTATCTGGGGACATAATTAGAAAGACAAATATTTTCTGAAGAACTTCCAAATGGGGAGAGATGAAGAGAATGGGATTGTGGACCATGAGAGTTTTGGTCATGTGAGGAACTGACTTCAAATATGTTAAATACCCACTGAACAAGCATTTAATGGAAGGTCGGAATCTCAGCTTTCTATGAGATTAAACACTGCTGTGACTTGACACCAGCTCAGCCTACTTACTGTTCCCAGCTGAGTGGTATTATGGGACTTCTATTTCTACATTAAAGACAATTATGGAAGGGTAAAAATGATTTTGTACAGGGAGTGTGAGTACCCAGATTTCAAGCACAGAATCTGTTTGTTTGGGTTTTTTTTAAAGATTTATTTGTTTTATATATGTGAATATGCTGTCACTGTCTTCAGACACACCAGAAGAGGGCATCAGATCCCATTACAGGTGGTTGTAAGCTACCATGTGGTTGCTGAGAATTGAACTCAGGACCTTTAGAAGAGCAATCAGTGCTCTTAACTGCTGAGCCATCTTGCCAGCCCCAATCTTAATAAACACTGCTCTTGCCCTGGTGTGCCATAGTGTGATTCTCAAACTCCCTACCTGGTTCTAGCTATTCCTTGACTTTGTGTTTGTTTCATAGATGCCCTCTATAACGTAGAAAAACTAGCTACAAGTGTCAACTTTTTATTGAGGCAAATTAATTCAGATCTAAAACCCAATTCTGTGTGTTGTTATTGTGCCACCCTGGCAGGAAGGCAAGTCCATTGCTTTGTCATCACACGTAAACATCTTTGTCTTTGACTCTGTTGTTCTAAGTACTGCATATAACTAAAGGGCCCAGGGCCCTGAGTGATATCAATCCACATAGCTTCAGAATACATACCTTCAGAAATGTGTGTGTGTGTGTGTGTGTGTGTGTGTGTGTGTGTGTAAGGAAATACAGCAGAAGCTGAGGTAGGAAATCTGATACCCACTCCCATGTCTGTGGTAAGTAAAGGTAGAGACAGGAGCACCATGGGAACAAGGACAATGGAAAGATGGTGGAGGATAGCCTCTGAGTGGTCTAGCTGTCTGATGGTCAGCTTCAACAATGATTCTCAGGGAAGCTCAAAGACGTACTGTCAGAGAGTGAGTCAGGATAAAAGTACTCCAGACTGGAAGCAATCAAGCACAGAATCCTAAGAGTCAGTGTTCACTGAATCAAGGTGTGAGGATGAACAAGTATGAAGGGAACAAAGCATGAATGAAAGTGGCTTGTCCCCGCCAGTCCTCGCAAGTTCTGAATTTGGAGCGACTCCCAAGGGACTTCCAACATGCAATGAAGCAGCCGAGATTCTATACACGGGCCTTCACTGCCCAGCAGATGTGTGCTCTAAATAGGTCATGTGACTTGACCAGGCAGCCTCCTTCCAACAGGCCTGGTGCAGAGAAAGCAGATGAAGGTAGGACCGCGCAGCCTGGTGCTGCTCAGAACTCAGTCCTCCCGCACCAGGAGTGAGGAGTAACTCCTTTAAACACAGAGCTCCTTCACCAGGATTCCAAGTGAGGCTTCTCTGAGCATTTGAAAAGAGAGGTTAGAAACAGAGGACCTGTACATCAGCTCAACATTTTAGCTGAGCATACACCTACACACAGTTGTAGAGTTAAAAGATTTTCTTTAGAGATGACACTATTCCTCTGTTTCAGGAGCACCAGTCACGACATCAGCTCAGATAATTGTTTCATCGTTGTTGCTGAGTTAAGCAAATGTACAAAAAGGTACCTGGTCACATGATCTTCATGGCTGTCTTCTTAGTCTTCCATGTCCCAGGTATTTTGCTTTAGTTGCGTCTTAGAGCAAGAGCCACTGCTATTTTCTGCCCACGCTTCAGTTGCTTCCATTAACACTCAGAAATAAATTAATAAGGTGCCCAGCATCTCACACGTAGGACTCCTCTTAGATGTATTTAGAATCTTTTTATAGCTAAATCTTTCTAGGAAAATATGATTCCCCTATGTCAATAACTGTGTGATGTGCTCATCCGTTTATTTGTCTGGTTTAATATAACCATTCCTTAAAAGTCAAATCAGATCAGAGAAGTTGCTGACAGCTGCAAAGCTTCTGTGAGGCAGAGGTCAGACTAGGTTTTGCTGAGCCAACAGCCAGTCCATTGGAACAAGGCCAGCTGCCCCTGCACCACAGCTGTGTGGCTTGCAATGTGCCTCTGAGGGAGTGGCTTCCAATGGCATGATGGGAAACCTGCCCCTTCCTGTCCCTCTCACAGCAACCAGAGGGACATTTTCTTTTACTCTGTGCTTTTCCTCTTTTACAGGACAAATAGCCACCTCAGATTGCTGCCCTGATCTACATACAGCATAAGCAGGGTTGGATTTCACAACTGGGAGTCACCCAGTTCCTGGGGAAGTTTAGTTGCCCCAGATAGGTGCATTCTGCTTCATTTTAGGAAAGTTCATTTTTTTTTTTAATTTTTAATGTTTCAGAACCCCCAAGAGCAAGAATCATTGCCTTTAAACTATGCTCTGTGCCAACCTCAGAGCTGTTGAACATTTGAAAATAGAACTTTTTAATCATTACTGTTCCTTCAGAACTGGGAGACAATTTAGGAGCTAGAGTGAGTTACACTAATAAGTTTGCCATTCTCATAGTCATACAAATTAATTCAGAACTTGCAGGCTTCTAGCTGTCAGTGAGAGAAAAAAAAATCTGTCATGCAATGGAGGCTCCTAAAACTGATTATTGCTTAATTAGCTTCCTCCTTATTGAAAAAAATCATTAGTCCAATTATAAGTTCCCCCGGTTTTAGTGAACTGGTATTTTTGTTTTTCATATGAAGATAGCTAGCAATATATTAACGTATAACAGTATGTACCCTGAAACTTGACAAAAACTATGTGCGAGCTTTTTTATTTCACAATGAGCTCACAGGGTATGTTTTATGAAAGCATCAAGAACAGACAACAGCGTTCAGTGTAATTGGGAAACTTCCTTCACTAGACCCCCCCCCCCGGAGACTTTTCAACCCGGAGGTTGTGGCAGAGCCTCCACTTCCAGTCTCTTTGCTGTGTCTCCTCTCTGAGTGCATTGGATTCAGTACACAGAAACTCCTTCCTTCCTTATTCCTTCGAGAAACAGAGGTATCCTGTGAAGACAGTGCTCCAACATTGGGGTTTAGTTGTAA
This sequence comes from Mus pahari, assembly GCF_900095145.1. Taxonomy (NCBI): domain Eukaryota; kingdom Metazoa; phylum Chordata; class Mammalia; order Rodentia; family Muridae; genus Mus; species Mus pahari. The sequence goes on along the minus strand of NC_034593.1, from coordinate 142,107,209 downwards.
TTAACATAGACTAGGAATCTTTGTATTCTACTTCTCTGATTTTCTAAAATTAATAGCATTTAAGTATGACAGCCTCTGAGCTCTCTTTATACTTGACTCCATTTAGAAACTCTGAGATCTGCTCCTGGGTCTTTGCATAGATAAGTAGTGTTTTGAGGCATGCCTAATATTAAAGTTAGACTTCCTACACTGAAAACTGTGTGTGTTGATGTCCTAAACTGTTTTTGTTGGGTTTTTGTTTTGTTTTTTCTTCTTGTTGTTGTTTTATTTTGTTTTGTTGCATTTAGGTTTTGTTTTGTTTTTTAAATTTGTGATGTGCATGTCAATCAAAGGGAAGAGGAGGAATGTTAAAATCCAGGAAACCATGGGACAGCATCTCTGACTATGGAGCATAGGGTCAGTAACCACCACTCCAGATGACAAGCAGTTAGAGCTCAGGACCAGTGGTTGCAAAGCTTCTTGCTTCCCAGTGGCATTCTGTCTTTTGTCTGGGATGCTTAGAGTGGGCCAATGTCTCTCCATGGCAGTGCTCTCGTGCAGGATATAGGGCACTTCATAGAAATGTGAGGAGAATTGCAAACGAACAAAGAAAGTAAAAATGGAGAATGGCTATTGACACTATTTACGTTTGATTTTCTTTTTATCTAGTCCATTTCACTGGGGACACAGAGGTCTTGTACATTACAATTCAAACAAAGTTATGTCAGAAAAAAAATGGACATGGTGACTCGTGTCTGTAGTACCAGAATTTGGAAAGTCAAGAAGGAGGATGGTAAATTCTGTGCCAATTTAGATTATATAATGAAGCTTGCTCTCTCTCTCTCTCTCTCTCTCTCTCTCTCTCTCTCTCTGTGTGTGTGTATGTCTCTCTCTCTGTCTCTCTCTGTCTCTGTCTTTCTCTCTCTCTCTGTCTCTCTCTCTCTCTAGCTCTCTTGCTCGCTTTCTCTCTCCCTGTCTGTCTATCTATCTATCTATCTATCTATATTTATATATCTATATATCTATATATCTATCTATATATATATATATATATATAGATATATATATGTGTGTGTGTGTGTGTGTACATCTATGTATGTATAAAATGTATAAGTACATGCACAAAGTATGTACATGTATGCATATGTACATGTACATGTTCATATATACATATGCAAGAGAGAAAGAAATTTATTTAGTAGAGAAAATTGGAAAAATAATGTCGATTCCTGATTATTCAGACTATTCTCTTTTGCCAAAAGTTTCCAAGGTCAACCTTAACAAATCCTTTCCAACCTTCTGCCTTCATCGTCAGGCTTAGAAAGAGGGAGACCCTGAGGTCTGGCCCTTCCACCAGTTATTGATAAAAGCTCCACATGGAGGTGATATTAAAGTGAGAGTCAGGGGTGTTTGTGAGCTCCCCAGACGCGCACTGCTGTCTTTTTCATTGCTCTCAGTTCCTTCACCCCTGTTTCTTAGCCTCTGCATTTCTATCCCCACCTCTAGGCCACGTGCCCTCTCCTGCGAAGGCTGCTTCGGGGCCAACTTGGATTAGTTAGTATTAAACCACTTCCACCATATCCTGTCCTTTCTCTTCCTGTAAAAGGTTGTACTTCTTTGTGAGTCACACTAAACAGTGTGTTTCAGTCACTGAACAAGAATTACAGCTATTCAAAATAGAGTGTGGTAATTTTTGCAGTATGTTTAAAATATCACAATTTTGGAAATTCTGAGAATTATTGACAATGCTAATTAATTGTCCTTAAATCAAAGAACAACATACCAGGAATTTGAAACCCCAGAGAAACTTGCTTTTTCCATTCTAAGTTATAACTCTAAATGTATCATTGTTCATGAATAAATATATTTTGCTTTTACAAATCCAAAGAAACGTGCCAGGCATGGTGGTGCATGCCTTCAATCCCAGCACCCAGGAGGCAGAGGCAGGCAGATTTCTGAGTTCGAGGTCAGCCTGGTCTACAGAGTGAGTTCCAGGACATCCAGGGCTACACAGAAAAACCCTGTCTCAAAAAAACAAACAAACAAACAAACAAAAAATCCAAAGAAACCATTAAAAGTTAAGAAAAAAAAAAGAGGAATAATTTCAAGGCAGGACACTTAATCAAGCCCAGATCACCACAGACATGAGGTGTAAAGCTCAGATCACCCTAGACTTGGGGTCTATGTCTCTGTTATCCTCTCCAGGGCAGTAGAGCACTCGTTAAGCCATCTCAGTGGAACAGAACATCACTGTGTTGCCTAGTTTTAAGTCATCTTGACATAACTTAGCATTGAGAAAACGCCTCCATAAAATTGGGCTAGCCTATACGCCATTTTCTTAATTAGTGACCAAAGGGGTAGAACCAAGGCCATTGTGAGTGGGGCCATCACTGGCTGGGTGGTCCTGGGTTCTATAAGAATGCAGGCTGAGCAAGCCATGGGGAGCAAGTCAGGAAGCAGCGCCCCTCCATGGCCTCTGCATCAGCACCTACCCCCTGATTCCTGCTTAGCCTGAGTTTCTCTACTGACTGCTTTTAACGCTTTTAATGATGAGCTGTGATATGGAACTGTGAATGAAATAAACTCTTTCCTCCCCAAGGGTGGTATTTCATCACAGCAAGAGTAATGCTAAGACATTGCCCAAGGCTGTATTGAGAGGTGAGATAATATAAGCCTCAATTATTCATCTTGTTACATTTAAAAAAGAAAAACTAACATTATAACTTAATATAGGAAGGATTTATTTTAGCTCACAAGTTGAGTGTGCAGTTGATCCTGACTCTGTGGCATCAGAAGTTTGAAGCATCTTTGTCATTACAACCCTAGGCAGGAAGCAGAGATTTATTCTGGGACACAGCTTAATTTCTTATTTTTATTCAGTCTAGGGGCCCTAGCCTGTGGGATGGAACCACCTACATTTAACTCGAGTCTTCCTTCTCAGTGTATCTACATCACAAGTGTGTTTCTATGCTGATTCCAAATGAGAATCAAGATTAACCAAAACAATAGATAAATTAAAGTAGATAGTAATTGGCTATAATAATTTGATTAGACTTTGGAGGAAAACAAATGTTGGTTATATAAAGTAGTTACACTTCATCTGTTTTTTATTTGTTTGTTTGTTTGCTTTGTTTTTTAACCTGAGATGTAGACCTAAGGAGGGATAAACCTTTGACTAAGTTTTAAATCTCTGACTTACTTGCAGTTTATTCTGTCCTGAAAGAAGTGCATTAGGCCTACTTTGGCACCTCCGGGAATGCCAGCCAAAAACGTCAGGAATGAGGGTATCACTGGAGAATGGCAGCATCTTGAAACCTTTGCACCATATAAACACATGATTTATATACAAATTGTTTAGGAAAAAAATCAGGGTTTGTTCTGAGTTAGTCCTGGGAATTTGCTGGACAGTGAGAGGAAGCTCTTTCATTCTCCAAGAAAAGGTCTCTTCAGAGAAGAAACAATCAGAAGGGTGAGCTCTGTTTTAAACTCTTAATGCTACCATGTAAAAAGAAAAATCCAAATTTCAGCCCAATAAACAATCACTAGAGAAGAAACTAAATTGTATCAACTGTAAAATGTATCATTGCAAAAAGTATCATTATAAAATGTATCAAGTCTTGCCAAGCAATTACAATACAGCATTACTGTTTGGTCTCCTCCACCACTCATGCCATGCTGGTGTCCTGTGGTGCTGGTGGTCAGAAAACTGGACTCGGATCAGACCTAGTGAACTCTTAGATTTGGTTCTTTCCATGTATGGATGACAAATGTAACTGATATTTCTTCTTCTTTTTTAAATTAAAAATTTGAGAAAACAAGATCACTTGCCCCAATATTACTGCTTTCCCAGAGGCAGATTACAGCTCTGACTATAAATAGACTTCTATTATCAAGTTTTATTTCCTAAGGGACAGGAAAATTCATCACTTGTTCTCTCTTGTGTGCATTTAGATTTTGGCAATATGTAAACCTTGAGACTCCGTGCCCACTGTTTAGACTTCACAAAGCTAACCTTGATGTTCTAGAAGGGCTTTTTTTCTGTTCTACAAATTTTATTCAGAGAAATTTATACCAAAGAATTGTGAAAGTTGGTCAGAAGCAGCAAATAACGTCAGTGAGATTTATTGCAGATCCACAAGGACATGGGACAGTTGTAGAAACTGAAAGAATTATAAATTATACTTTTAGACATCAGTTGCTCACTCTTCCCTTTACTGGATTGCTAAACAAATGTCTACTGAACAGCTAATAGGTTGCAAGGTCTTTTCTTGACTCATCCCAGCTGACTCAAGGCTTAGAAAAGAATGCCAGCTTGCAGAACTTCTCCTAGAGGAAGACACACACATTGAAGTAAACACACAAACAAAATCTCCATGGTAGCAAAATGATTGTCACCCTCTGGCTGTGCCTGGAAGTTCTGCCTTGTAGTCTCTTTTGTTCTTCCTGCTTATCAGAGAACATGGAAACACTGGTCCCATCCCTGCTTAGGACAGGTGTGCTCACTTTGTTCTGACCTTAATTATATCTCTTGATACCAATCCAACTGTGCCAAACATGCTCCTGCCTATGGAGCCTTTGGAGTGTTTCTGTCTTCTATATTTCCTTAGAAAAGGGTTTGACCCAGGACCCAATGGTGGTATGGACATTCAATTGCCCAGTGACACATGAGTAACCGGTAGGATATGCACACAGTCTTTAAATAATGAGAACATTTTCTCTTTAGAACATGGTCACTAAACTGCTCGAGGAGGTGCTAAGGAGAAAAAGCATAAAAGCATTCATGTGCCGAGGGATGAAAGCAATGAGTTCAGCAAAGTCCCTGTCTGAGTGCATGCAAAAAAGAGAGAACACAAGTTTCAAAAGAGAGAAGTTAAAGGATGCATCATTTAAAATTTTCTTCCCAGTGATATATCTCCTAAACACAATGAAGTGAAGTTCTCGTCAATCAAACACGATTGTGATCCAAGGATCTGAATGAACATTCTATACTAGGAGATGATGGAGGAGGGCACAAAGGGGCAAAGATATCTGCAAAGATGTGGACCACTACATCCATTGGCTGAAGTCTCCCCAGTGCTCTTACCTTTCGAGGGGTGATCCTTCCTTTCTCTGCTTCATTCACATATTGGTTGATAGGTTATCAAAGTTATTCAAGTACTCTTCTATAATGTTTGTTATTTACATTATCTAAAATATTTTAACTTTACATATTATGGTTTTCATCTCTGTAAGTTGTACATTGGTCTTTATCATATGTGGTAGTTTGAACATGATTGGCCTGGAAAGTGGCACTATTAGGGGGTGTGGCCTTGTTAGAGAAACTGTGTCACTGTGGGCATGTGGGCTTTACGACCCCCATCCTAGATGCCTGAAAGCCAGACTTCTCTTGTTTGCCTTTGGAATAAAATTTTGGATTCTCAGCTCCTTCTATACCTTGCTGCCTGGACACTGCCATGCTCCTGCCTTGGCGTTGATGAATTGAAACTTTGAACCTGTAAGGCAGCCCCAATTAAATGTTGTTCTTATAGGAGTTGTCTTGGTCATGGTATCTATTCACAGCAATAGAACCCTAAGACATTATATGCTCATAAATATTCTGAGCTGTCTTACCACACAGAATGATTTCAGTATCTATTGTATAATCTTTTATTATCCCTTTTGGAGGTTCTGACAGTTCTCAGTTCTGGATAAGACTTGGTTGTTTCTTTCACTGAATGTCTTGCTTTACTGCCTCTGCACCCCTAGTATTCCTGACTAGATCCTAAACACTGGGAATACTATGAAACTGTGTGCTGAATATTTTGAATTCCCATAGATATAAACTAGGAGTATTGTCAAAACCCTTACTGGGTCACAGACAATACCCTTGGATACTCTTTTATGCTTTCAGTCCTAGCTTTGAAGAATTAGTTGGCATGATTGAAGCAGACCTCAGGTGACACTTACCACCACTTACTGTAGCTATCTCTGCTGAATACTTCGCCTAACTCCCATAAACACAAGAGTTTCCATCCTGAGTCTCAGAAGCAGCCTTGCCATTTTACCTGTTGCATTCTGGGAAATGTTATCATTAACCTTCTCCATGGTTCTCATCCTAGTCAGTAGTTCTCAAGGGCATCTTCTGAGTGTTCAGGGATTTCTTCCTTTGCACAACTTTTGTAGAGGAATTTTAACCCGGCAATGTGACTGCTTTGGCAAGAGAGCACATCCAGAGATCTGCTAGGTCTATGTAATCAGGCAAGAATGGCATACCTTTAATCCCTCTGGCTGGAATAAAGACATCCCCTTAGTATGCCCCTTTAGGGTAAAATTAATTTCTAGAAGAAAGCATCCATGGCTAGAAGTGACATCTAATTGAAGGGCAGACAAAGTGACAAATCAGAGAAGGATTTGACAGGATGAGTCAGAGATTGGACAAACCCAACTCTCAGGAGAACAGCACAGGAAAGAGAAACTAAGATCAGTTCAGGTAGGGAGAGAGTCAGTTGGGAGTCAGTGCAGTGAGTGAAGTGCAGTAGAAATGAGTTCTTTAGTGATTTCATGCAGGTCAGTGCAGATCAATAGAGGCAGTTGAAGCCAGAGGATAAGAATGGGCCAGAAGATTAGCACAACCTTCCAGAGTTAGTTTGAGGCCAAGCAGAGCAATTCAGTGACAAGCTGAGAGACGCCAGATTGATTTAGTCAGCTTGGAAAGGAGTTTGTGCCAGAACAGCTGAATTGAACCAGCCAGCCAGAGTTCAAAAAGAGCTAGATCGGGTGAACTTAGTAAGCAGTAAGCCTCTGAGCTGACAATTACATCAGGCAAATGCAATTTCCATCTACTAGTTCTCTTCTATCTGGTACTCTGAATTATGAACTCAAATCCTCTATTCACCCTGGCTGTTCTCTCCTTTGAACTAAGTTCCCTTTCACCTCAGGGAACTGGCCACCAAGCATCTGAGTGTTGCCTTGATATGCAGCAGCTTGGAACTTCTGGACAGTGCCTGGGCTAATTTCAGGGAACCTTGAGTGTTCTGCCTCATAGACTTTGTCCTTCAATGCTGATGTTCAACCAGATTTATTGAGTCATCAAACCTTTGAGCTGTTTATGGTTATAGTAGAAATTGTGCCAAAACTTTGAGGTACTTACATTAGGGATCATACTATTACTACCCGTGATTACATTAGAAATTACAGCAACATTTTGTGAGTTATAAAATAACATTTATTATCTTTGTGGATGTTTACGTTTCAGATTAGTACACTGTTTTATGCTACTATAGAGCAGTAACAGCAACAGCAGAGCAACAACAGCAACAAAAGATCCGAAAGCAACACTGTAGTGGGAACACAAGTTTTTTCATTTTAAGTAATATATACTCAACTCAGAACTCACCATAGTTCTGTGATCAAACTACATTTTGTGCATAGGTTTATCAAGCTCTCTGAATGTCTTCAAAATACCACAGGGACCAGAGAATCAAATGATACACACATGGAATCACTATTACAGGCTAGAGCACTATTAACTCAGAAAAATAGAATTGCCACTGTAGCTACTCTCAGAGTCTTCCCTGCTTCTGATAGGAGAAAATGGTACTAATTAGATAAGGTTGTTTGTGCCCAAGTTCTATCATATGCTAACCATGTGGTAAGACCAAGACTGAATTCCAACCATGTATATACTTTATCCTTTTCTGAAGGAAAACCTGGTTCTGAGCTTCATTTCACTCTCACTGGGGTTTTTATTTATTCCCCCTGAATTTGGGTGAATAGGGCTTAGGGTGGTTAGTAAGTGAATTACTAGTGTGCCTTTGGTCCTGCAGCAGATGTCTGGCTGATGCAGGGAAGGTGTTATTGTAACAGATTCTTACTCTAAAATGCACATGATCCATATGTGGTTCTAGTACATGTCAAACAGCAGAGCTTTGGGTAGCTAAAGCGTCTGCAACTGTGGATATACTGGTCTCATTGTGCCATTTACTCTGATGTATTTGTAGATAACACTCTCAACATTATTGTTAAATAAGGTAAGGAACAATGGATGACTAACATCTGTTGTCCTACAGAAAATTAGTGTGGGTATCCTGCAGTTCATCAGGTAGTCGGGTTTCTGGTGTTAATTAAGGAGGAAGCTGAGAAAAGGAATTACTGGGTGTTCTAACTGTGTGCTTACAATTGTACTGGCCTGAAACCTCAGTGTTCATGTCATCTCTTTTGTTTTTAAACGCAGCTGCTAGAATTCATTAATTACTGCTATAATTTCTCGGGAGGATTCATACCACTCTGTCTTGTCTGAGGGTTGCACTCTTTCTGTGCCCTTCAGTCGAGTCGCCTGCAGAATGTAATTACGAAGCCTCAAACCGAGGTACACCACCTTTGTTTTCCAAACACTTCTCTAAATGTGCTTCCTCTGAGGAGATAAAAGGAATGGGAGGGTTGATTTGAAGAAAAGTCCAGAGAAAATTGCTTGTCGTGTATGAATTCCTCTACCATGAGATGTCCCGGCTGCATGTCAAGGAGTGTGGGCCATTAGTGGGAAGGACTATAACTCCTACTGCAATTTGCGGGCCTTAGTGATTGCCATACAGTGGGAACTATAGGGTCTTTTCTCATTAGAAAAAAATCACTGCTTTTGAAATATGTAGGACACTATGTGTTCCTATGTGTATAATGAAGTCTGGGGTAAGCCAGAGATTTAAAAATAGGACTACCCCATGAAGAAGTGATCAGAAAGGCCTTAGGGAGCCCATAGCACAGCACCACAATGGCTGCTTGGGGGGGGGGGGTTGCAGAAGGCGTGGGTCCTCCACTTACAGACTTCCTGTAGGCTCTCTTTGGAGCAACTCATTTGGCTCCTTTTCCTCCCTAGCTTCTATTTCTTATTCCATTTCAAGGTCCCTTCCTCTCATGCTTTTAACCAGAAATATCTCGTGTATATCTCTTCTTATTCTGCTGTAATTACATTTTAGATTATCTCCTTTTTTCTGGCATTTGTCAGCATATAAAACAATAGGTTTTATCAGGTCACCATTATGCGTAGGATTTTACCCCATCATATTCACCTTGTCAAAACGCTCTTTGTCCCTTCACCCCTATTGCTGGTCCAGGGAAAGACAGAGAGGAGAGGGAGAGAGAGAGAAAGAGAGAGAGAGAGAGAGAGAGAGAGAGAGAGAGAGAGAGAGAGAGAGAGAGAGAGAGAGAGAGAGAGAATGAATCTCACTGCCATGGAAGCATAACACAGGGATATTAAGTTTTGATATCATACTGCTCTTAGAATGAGTTGCATGTGGGTCAGGCTCACTGCTCTGATCTATGTGATACCTCAGTCTCCAGTCATTGCATTTCTCCATGTGTTCTCATCACATTACATTGACAATTGATACTATATTACCATATTTAGTAAAGTTTATTTAACATATACACACAAAACACATATACACACATATAAATACAAACACACAAATACACACAGAACTGTGTTCTCAAGCTTTACTTTCACAACTTAGAATGGTAATTTCTTTAATTTCATTGATAATAATTATTTGTGAAATCACCTTCTCAATCTTAAAACTAAATTTAATCTTACTATGGGGTGATAAGGAAATATCACAGAAAGAGAACCATACTTCTATGACAGCCTGGAGAAACGATTTTCCATTTGGGTTTTCTAGACAAAGGCTTAATTAGAGCTGTACCAGAGTTTCAAAGGTTATTACAGAAATGGTCATCAATGACCTAAGTGGAAAACTCCGTAGAATGTAGATCATGGCTTTCTGACCATTCTCATTCATGACCTGTTTTCACTCAAGATGTTTTTATGGAAGCCTGAGCATGCAGTAACAGAAAACATGCACATAAGTAAAACATATATTCATAATAAATCATGAAGAAAAATATTTCCAAATCATTATTTAACATACATATGACTTTGCCATTAATTGAAGACAAGCAAGTTTGCATACTAATGAAGTAAATGTGCTTGTTTGTCTAACATGATATGATTGAGAGATATGATTTGATGCTTTTGTACTAGAAGTGATAGGTAAATAGTAAAAGTCCTGTTTGTCATTAAAGCTATGGTTCTAGTGTATACACAGCAAGACATTGCAAAAAGCAGCATACACTGACCTCAACTTGATCTGAGAAATCCCAGTGTTTATTACTGCTGTGTTGCGTGATAGCATACACACGCAAAGAGCATGTGTGCTTAGCGTGCAAGCTCCAGAGAACTTGTATGTTACAGGCAAACCCTGACACACCACCATACATTCAGATGTTTAGTTTTGAATTCATTTTTGGTCACTGCCTGTCCAGAATTCTTTTTGCTGGTGGCAATGGTTTTGTGATCTCCACATTCAGCTATGTGACCTGTGGAGATGAAAAGCCCAGTTTCAGATGCTTAGATAGAAAGAATATTAACATGGTATTTGTAGAAGATCTCAAGGAAGAGTGTGTTTTTAAGTGGAAAATCTACAGAAAGTGCAATCAAAGGGAGTTTGATTGGTAAATACAAACTGAATGCCTCCATCTAAACTGCTCTCCTGGTAACATAGGTCTCCAATTGGATACAGTTAGCATCTTTAACTGACACATACTGTTGTTCATTACTTTAAAAACCTGAAAATGGGGTTGAAGTCTTTATTGAGTGGTTGTTTGCAACAGCAGCCGCCTTGTTCTGGGTACAGGAGCTGCACAAAGAAAACTAGAATCAAATGGAACAGAAGAGACAACACTATAGATTTTGTTCCTTACTTTGGAAATTTATGGCCAAGGCTGTGCTGTGTTCCCCTGAGCTACCTCATCTCACAGGTTTCTGCTTGAACAACTGTTGCTTGTTGACATGTTTTCTTGTCTTTCCCACCCCCATTCCTGACGATACTTCCCACTTTTTTCACTATGTTTAGGTATTATAATTAGAGATTGTAAATATCTGTCTTAGTCAGGGCTTCTACTGCTTCAACAAAGAACCATGCTCAAAAAGCAAGTCAGAGAGGAAGAGGTTATTCAACTTTCACTTCCACATCACTGTTCCCCAGCAGTGGAAGTCAAAGGAACTCAAGCAGGGCAGGAAACTGGAGGCAGAACCTACTCAGAGGAGACATATATATATATATATATATATCATTCTATGGTCTCCCCATTAATGTGACCATAATTTCTAGCCTTTTCATTACTGAGTTCCAGAGATGTGGCTATGGACTTTGTACTGGCTAGTTTTGTGTGTCAACTTGATACCAGCTAGAGTCATCAGAGCAGAGGCTCAGTTGAGGAAATGCCTCCATGAAATGCAGCTGGAAGGCATTTCTCAATTAGTGATTGGTGTGTGAGGGCCCAATGCATTGTGGGTGAGGCCATTCCCTAGACTGGTGGTCCTGAATTCTATAAGATAACATGCTGAACAAGCCAGGGGAAGCAAGCCAGTAAGCAGCACCTTCCATGGTTCTGACTACAACATGCATTTATATTATCCTTTTTCCTTTCCTTAATTTTCTTCTTTATTCTCTCCTCTCCCCCTCTTTGCCTCCTCTTCTCTTCTTTAACCAGTGAAATTGGGGCCTTGGGTACTGTCTTAGCCAGGGTTTCTATTCCTGCACAAACATCATGACCAAGAAGCAAGTTGGGGAGGAAAGGGTTTATTTGGCTTACATTTCCATACTGCTGTTCATCACCAAAGGATGCACGACTGGAACTCAAGCAGGTCAGAAAGCAGGAGCTGATGCAGAGGCCATGGAGGGATGTTCTTTACTGGCTTGCTCAGTCCACTCTCTTATAGAACCCAAGACTGCCAGCCCAGAGATGGCACCACCCACAAGGGGCCCTCCCCACTTGATCACTAATTGAGAAAATGCCTTACAGCTGGATCTCATGGAGACACTTCCCCAACTGAAGCTCCTTTCTCTGCGATAACTCCAGCTATGTTAAGTTGACACAAAGCTATCCAGTACAGGTACTATACACAAGCACTCTACCACTGAGCTGTACCCCAAGCCTGATAATATTCTTTTAATGAAGTATTTCTTTTCGTGATCTATGGCTTTCTCATAAGAAATTTGCTCAGATATGCAAGCCTCTTACCTCAGCTTTTATCTACCCGTGGCCAGTTTCTTCACAGTAAGGTCAGCCATGTATGAACAATGGGTCAAATCTGTTGTGGAGTATAGAGTGCTACTACCCACATAGGATTCTGAGCTAGAATTCCCACCGGTGGGTTTTGAACAAGTAGTACTCTTGTCACTGGGTGTCCTGTGACTAGAAAGATGTTCTGAGAAACAGTCTGCTGCTCAGGCCATGAGGGGTTGAGATACCAGAGAACCATGTGAGGCAGGTTGCACTTAGCTGTTTTATGGGGAGGCAAGACCTTCAGGCAAGACTGTCTATCAGCCAGTATCTGATCTCCTTCTAGGACCTGGGGATAGCTGGGATATTAGAAACTGTAAATCTGATAAACAACTTCAGCAAAGTAGCTGGATATAAAATTAACTCAAATGAATCAATGGCCTTTCCCTACACAAAGGATAAACAGTCTGAGAAAGAAATTAGGGAAACAACACCCTTCACAAGAGTCACAAAAAAATATAAAATACCTTGGTGTGACTCTAACCAAGGAAGTGAGAGATCTGTGTGATAAGAACTTCAAGTCTCTGAAGAAAGAAATCAAAAAAAGATCTCAGAAGAAGGAAAGATCTCCCATGCTCATGGATTGGCAGGATCAATATAGTAAAAATGGCTATCCTGCCGAAAGCAATCTACAGATTCAATTCTTCACAGAATTAGAAAGAGCAATTTGTCCAATTATGCCCTATTACATCCAATGCACATGGCATGCACTCACTGATAAGTGGATATTAGCTCAGAAGTTTGGGACACCCAAGATAAGATTCACATACCACATGAAACCCAAGAAGCAGGAAGACCAAAGTGTGGATACTTCGATACTTCTTAGAAGGGGAAACAAAATACCCATGGAAAGAGTTACAGAGACAAAATATGGAGCAGAAACTGAAGAAATGACCCAGAGACTGCCCAACCTGGGGATTTATCCCATATACAGTTACAAAACCCAGACATTTTTGTGGATGCCCACAAGTGCTGGCTAACAGAAGCCTGTTGTAGCTGTCTCCTGAGAGGTTCCACCAGTGCCTGACAAATACAGAGGTTGATGCTCTCCGCCTACCATTGGACTGAGCACAGGGCTCACAATGAAGGAGCTAGAGAAAGGACCCAAGGAGATGAAGGCGTTTGCAGCCCCATAGAAGGAACAATAATATGAACCAACCAGTACCCCCAGAGCTCCCAGGGAATAAACCACCAACCAAAGAGTACACATGGTTGGACTCATGGCTCCAGCTGCATATGCAACAGAGGATGGCCTAGTCTGTCATCAATGGGAGGAGAGGCCCTTGGTCCTCAGAAGGCTCTATGCCCCAGTGTAGGGGAATGCCAGGGCCAGGAAGTGGGAGTGGGTGGGTTGGTGAGCAGGGAGATGGGAGAAGGGATAGGAAGTTTGGGAGGGGAAACCAGGAAAGGGGATAACATCTGAAATGTAAATAAAGAAAATATCTAAGAAAAAAGTAGTAATAAATGATTTTTGAAACAAACAAACAAAGATGTAAGTAAAGTATATCTGTTGGGATAGCCCTGGGATAACTTGTATTTTGTACTAATTTTGATTTCCCAGGAGGGGCTGCAGATGAGGAGTGAATCACATACACAGGTGACTTCTTGTAAATCTTCTCCCCACCTTAACTTGTAAAATAAAGGCTAGATTGGGCAATGGAAATGAAGGTGGAGCTGAAAAGTTTGATGGAGAAGGAGGAACGGAGAGAAGGGAGAGAGAACAGAGAGAGAAGGGAGGAAGATGGAGGAAGAGGAAGATGATCCAGATTCTGCATGGCTTTAAATAGCCACAGTAGCTATGAATATCATATAAGGGATGGATAATTACAGGACAGCTTGTCTTATCTAGGTGGGCAATTTTTATCTATATCAGTTGGCTCTGAGTAAATTGTGTGGACGTCTTGTGAACTGAGAATTTATTGATATATAAATCTGACCGATGAATTATAAGCTTCTAGAGTTTTGATTTTATAGGGTTACTGGGATTTGGAACCTCTGACCACAGGGGGTGGATGGTTGGGAATGTGAACAAAATCTACAGCAAGAGAACAGTGAAATATGCCATCACTGCTTAGGGCTAGCCATAAAGGCAGCGGGGTAGCCAAGCATAGCATGGGATGGTCTTACTTTTAAAAATATTTCCCGTAACATGTATTTGTAGCATGATAAATTCAAACCTGCTCTAAGTGCATCCCAATGATCCCTAAAGTCATACAAGACAGAAACCATTCTGTCCTGGAATGGCAATTACTCCAGGATACTGGAGTAATTTTCCAGGGAACTCTCTCCAAAGTGGTAAATTCCAAGACCAGATTTCTGTGTGCTGATGATTGAGTCAGAGGTAAGAACACATTAACAACTCTCAAAAATTTTAGGAGAGGGAGTGATAATTTGAAGGTGTAGTGATTAAAATTGTCACTAAATATTAGAACTAGACAAAGAAGGAATCAATCAACAGCTTTGGTAATGTTTGGAATCAGTTTGAACTAATGAGGCGTAGACTTTGAAACACATTTTCTCCTGAAAGCCTTGCAGATATGGATTTTCCATCAAAGATCCAGCTCCTGATTCTTTTTTCTCTCAGCAGTAATGGTCAGATACACACCACAAAGCTGTGGCACTATACTAACTACAAGTTTTAAGTAAATCACAGTTCTGAGTTTGAAAAGAACTTCAAAGAAGTAACTGGAAGTGAACTAGCACTTAAGTAAGATTACCTTGTTTTTTTTCTCCTCTGTGGAGCATCTAGTTCTTCTTTGTGTTATATCTTTATGCCTTCATCCCCGCCACCTGACTACCATAAAACAGAAGGTAAAATAAGTAGCTGAATGGATTCTATAATAAAGAGGCAGAATGGGCAAGTGCACATTTAACCCACAAGCCAAACATGAGGCTCGCTGAGGCCTCTGCAGGGATAACACGGAAAACATACATCTACAGCGGAGAACTTATATCACAATTGTTCTACTTTCAAAATATAGAGTTCTGGCCCAATTTCTGTGATAATAAACTAGCTACTTAATGCGAAGCACTTTATGGTCCTTCTCTTTCTGTTCCTTGGAGGCTCACTTACCAGTTTATACTTTAATTATATCTCTGTAGACTCTACAAAATTAACCTAATACAACTCACAGACTGAAAGTATCTATAGACAGGCTGTTCAGGGGTCATAACATAACACTTGTTTCTAGTTTACTATTTGATATGAAATTTTATTATGACATTTTTAGGAAAAATGTTAAGATAGTATTCTTCCAAAAAGTTTGAGATAGCAGAATAACCCTGTAATTACTTTTCTGAGACAAAGTCTAATCCTGTTGGCTAGGAAGGCCTTGAAACTGTGGCGATCTCTCTGCTTCATACTTCTAAGTGCGTGTGTAGGGGGATAGCATATAACATCACACTGAGATAGCCCAGAAAAAATCTTCATGAGGTAATGTATGTAATATTTTAAAGCCCAGTTATAAGTTCTGTCATGAATAAAATACTTGGGAATTGCTGAAGATTGTTTTGAAATAAAAGTTTACTAGGCATTTAATGAGCTGTACTGTTCAACATTCTTAATATACAAGCAGGTTGTCATTGTCTACATTTAAATCCCCCTCTTATATATGATTAAATCCTCTTATACATGATAGCAGATATATCTTCCCTTTTTCTCTTTGATTAGAATAAGAGCCAATGTCTACATTTGTCATACACCTGCAGATATCTTGCACAGTAGCAAATAGAATGTAGTGAATACGGACTCTTTGTATAAGAAGAGGGTGAAGTAGTAGGTTGAATGTTTCCTACTCTGGGTAGAAGAATCATGGGTAAAATGACTATATAGCTCTTTCTTTAAATGTCTATATTGTGTTGACATGACTAGCAGATATTTGCACACCAAATATTCCTTATTCCCATGGGTTCTAGGAAAGAGTCTTCCTGGAATGATACTGAACATTGTGATGTTGAATAATTTTATATTCCTGAAAACCCAGGATTCTCACAGATGGGGCTATCAATAGTTAAGTATTTCCTTAAATTAAAAAATAAGCTATTAAAAGCCCACAGTTCAGTAAGGACTCCATGTGGTTTCATTAAAGCTTAGATTTTGACAGGTTCTCAGAAGGCCAGTATTTCATAATTAATGGATACTCGGCCAAGGTCGACCTTCTCAGTGCCTGGATGAGTACAAACTTGGTAGGGAAGAAATCTTCTTTCAACTATTTATCTTTCTAGAAGAAAGAAAATTATGGGACCATGTCCAAGAAATTGGCTCTGTGTGTTAATATTTTAAAGTCATTTTACAGTAAAAAAAAAAATTCATGGAATCCGTTTTGTTTTATTCTATATTTAAAATTACAGAAATTTAAAAAGCCTCATCTCCATGCCTGCTTCACAGCCTGGCATGAGAGTTTCTGAGGTTGGACTTGAGGTCACTGGAAGACTCAGATGGCAGACTCTTCAAATTAATGACCCTGGCATTCATTTCCAATCTGATCTACGGAGCCTTATAGACAGGTATCTTCTCCCAACCCGGGTCGAGTCATTTGCTAATGAGATCCTGCTCACAGAGGCAGCCAAAAAGAACTATAATGTGAAGTCAGGCAGATGTAGGTTTGTATTCTGCCTCTTCTTCATTGAGGCTGGTTGACCATAAATATGTCACATGATCACCCAAGGTTCCATTTTCTTCATTTCAAAACGGGAGAGTGGTAACTGTCTTTCTGTTTAGAGGTGAAAATGTATCAGATGCTAAGATCCACTGAAAAAGCTTAGTACCTGATATGTAACCCTCTGTCAGTAAAGACTATATGTGAGACGTTATTAGAAGTCAAACTCAATACAATCACTGGGTCTACTATCACGAACATCGAATATCTCAACACTAAAGCTCTGTTCTGAAAACATCTACAAAATGAAGCACCTGCTTACATTTTTGACCTGCACAGAATTTCAGATTTCCAGAAGCAGCTTAGTCCCCTTCAAGTATGACTCTCAGACTAAGTTCTAATCTGATAGTGAACTTGTAAACTATGGTGGCACAGGAGTCGTCTATGTCACCACTAACCAGGAACCAGGGGCTGAGACAGAAAGTGGCCATGGTTGTTTTGATTTGCATTTCCTTGATGACAATATGGAACATTTCTTTAGCTGCTTCTTTGTCATTCGATATTCCTCAGTTGAGAATAATTTGTTTAGCTCGGTACCCTATTTTTAATTATAATTGTTTTATAGATATTTTCTTTATTTACATTTCAAATGTTATCTCCTTTCCTCGATTCCCCTCCCCAAACCCCACTATTCCATCACCCCTTCCCCTGCTCACTAAACCACCCACTCCTGCTTCCCTGTCCTGGCATTCCCCTACACTGGGACTTTGAGACTTCACAGAACCAAGAGCCTCTCCTCTCAATGATGTCCCACAAGGCCATTCTCTGCTACATGTGCAGATAGAGCCATGGGTCCCTCCATGTGTTGATGGTTGGTGGTTTAGTCCCTGGGAACTCTGGGGGTAATGGTTGGTTCATATTGTCGTGCCTGTTATGGGACTGCAAACCCATTCAGCTCCTTGGGTCCTTTCTATAGCTCCTCCATTGTGGACCCTGTGCTCAGTCCAAAGGATGGCTGTGAGCAATCACTTCTGTATTTGTCAGGCAATGGCAGAAAGTCTCAGGAGAGACAGCTATATCAGGCTCCAGTCAGCAAATACCTGTTGGCATCCGCAATAGTGTCTGGGTTTGTTAACTGTATACGGGATTGATCCTCAGGTGGGGCAGTCTGTGGATGACCTTTCCTTCAGTTTCTATTCCACGCGTCTCTGTATTTTCTCTAGTGAGTATTTTGTTCCCCCTTCTAAGAAGGACCAAAGCATCCACACTTTGATCTTCCTTCTTCTTGATCTTCATGTGGTCTGTGAATTGTATCTTGGGTATTCTGAACCTCTAGGCTAATATCCACTTATCACTGAGTACATACAATGTGTGTTCTTTTATGATTGGGTTACCTCATTCAGAATAATATGTTCTAGTTCCATCCATTTGCCTAAAAATTTCATGAATTCATTGTATTTAATAGCTGAGAAGAACTGCATTGTTTAATTGTACCACGTTTTCTGTATCCATTCCTATGTTGAAGGACATTTGAGTTCTTTCCAGCTTCTGGCTATTATAAATAAGGTTGCTATGAACATAGTGGAGCATGTGTCCTTATTACATGTTGGGGCATCTTTTGAGTATGTGCCTAGGAGTGGTATTGCTGGGTTCTCAGGTTGTACAATGTCCAGTTTTCTGAGGAACTGCCAAACTGATTTCCAGAGTTTATACCAGATTGAAATCCCACCAGCAATGGAGGAGTGTTTCTCTTTCTCTACATCCTCATCAGCACCTGCTGTCATCTGAGTTTTTTATCTTAGACATTGTGATGGGTGTGAGGTAGAATCTCAGGGTTGTTTTGATTTGCACTTCCCTGATGACTAAGGATGTTAAACATTTCTTTTGGTGCTTCTTGGACATTCGGTATTCCTCCGCTGAGAATTCTTTGTTTAGCTCTGTGCCCCATTTTTTATAGGGTTCTTTCATTCTCTAGAGTCTAACTTACTGAGTTCTTTATATACATTGGATATGAGCCCTCTATTGGATGTAGGGTTGGTAAAGATATTTTCTCAATCTCCTGGTTTCCATTCTGTATTATTGACAATGTCCTTTGCCTTATAGATGAGGTCCCATTTGTCAATTCTTGATCTTAGAGCATAAGTTATTGGTGTTATGTTCAGGAAATTTTTCCCTGTGCCCATGTGCTTGAGGCTCTTCCCCACTTTCTTTTCTATTATTTTCAGTGTATCTGGTTTTATGTAGAGGTCCTTGATCCACCTGGACTTGAGCTTTGTGCAAGGAGATAAGAATGGATTGATTTGCTTTCTTCTACATGCTAACTGCCAGTTGAACCAGCACCATTTGTTGAAAATGCTGTCTGTTTTCCACTGGATGGTTTTAGCTCCTTTGTCAAAGATCAGGTGACCATAGGTATGTGGGTTCATTTCTGGGTCTTCAATTCTATTCCATTGATCTACCTGCCTGTAAGTGTACCAATACCATGCAGTTTTTTTTTGTTTTGTTTTTGTTTTTATCATGAATGCTCTTTAATACAGCTTGAGGTCAGGGATGGTGATTTCCTCAGAAGTTCTTTAGGGTTATTTGGTTCTCTGTAGTCTAACGTCTTGTGTTCTTTGTATATATTGGATATTAGCCCTCTATCGGATGTAGGGTTGGTAAAGATCTTTTCCCAATCTGTTGGTTACACAACCCTGTGATTCCACCTCACACCAGTCAGAATGGTTAAGATAAAAATCTCAGGTGACAGCAGATGCTGGTTAGGATGTGGCGAAAGAGGAACACTCCTCCATTGTTGGTGGGATTGCAAGCAGGTATAACCACTATGGAAATCAGTCTAGAGGTTGCTCAGAAATTTGGCATAGTACTACCTGAGGAACCAGCTATACCACTCCTGGGCATAATATACCCAAAAGATGCTCCAATATATGACAAGAACACTATGCTCCACTATGTTCATAGCAGCCCTACTTATAATAGCCAGAAGCTGGAAAGAACCCAGATGTCCCTCAACAGAGGAATGGATACAGAAATTGTGGTACATTTAAACAGTGGAGTACTACTCAGCTATTAAAAACAATGAATACATGAAATTCTTAGGCAAATGGATGGAAATAGAACATATCATTCTGAGTGAATTTTTGTATCATTATGTCAAAATAGCCAAGCAAGCAAACAAGAAACCAAAAAAAAAAAAATCAAAACCAACAAAACAAAACAAAAACAGAACAAGAAAAACATACAAGCATAAAGGAAGGAAGGGTGGTTTATGGTTTACTGTTCATTTGGGCTCTTCATTTCTAAGTGTTAAGTATATGACTTTTATATAGCCACATGATTAGACAGGACTTTATGGTGGCCAGACTGTGTGGAAGATGACTGTGTATGTCAGCATCAACCATGACAAAGAAAGCAAGACAGAAAGTGATGCCCCCATCACCTTCATTCATTCTTACCTCATAGTTTACAAAGACTCCCCAAACAGTATCACCTTCTACAGATCAGCCTTGCAATCATGAGCTTATGTAGAACATGTGTGTACAGACATAGCACAGGAGAACCTCCAAAATAAACTTTGCCTAGGCAGAGAAGATATAGATTCATCCAAGCATGTGGCAAAAAAGAGAAGGGCACTGAGGAAACCTTGTAAGTGGCACTTTAGCTGGGTTTAAACCTCTGTAGACAGGACTGAGGGCAACGTGAGAACAGAGCTAAGAAAGGAAACTAGAAGCTGTTCCATTGTACAGAATAGAGGTTTTGGAGGCATGCTAGAAAGGTGGGACAGAAAACTGAGTGATTTTCAGCCGTACATGATGACTTAAATTTAATGCCTAGGTCCTACATTGTAGAAGTTGTTCTTGGACCTACCTGTGTATTGTGTGGCATACACACTCATGAGCACAGACAGACAGACAGACAGACAGACAGACACACACACACACACACACACACAAAACAACAACACAAACAAGTGATACCACCAGACTGAGGAGGAGCTTAAAAGTCATATGAAAGTGCTGAAGTTTGTTCTCTAGGCAAAGGCAAGGAAAGGATGTAGACAGGAGAATGTGTTTCTGAATGGACTTCCTGATCGGCAGCTGTTCATGGTGCTGACTGGCTGCCCTAGGAGAGGTTGCACATAACAAGCACCTCTTTCTCATCTAGGCGGTGGAAGTGTTGCTGCAGCATGGAGCCAATGTGAATGTGCAAGATGCTGTCTTCTTCACCCCACTGCACATCGCAGCCTACTACGGGCACGAGCAGGTAGGTATGAAGTGGGAGCTTCGATATCGTGCAATATGCTCATCAGCTCCATCCATAGGAGCTTGTAGATCCTATAAACACTGTAATGATTATGTCATTCGTTGTCGTTGTTTTAGTGCAAAAAGGAGCCATTAGTGTGTGCATTGGTGGTTTGCAGCAATTGGAATTAGCCAGTCTGAATTTGGGGAGGGGGGAATCTTTCCAAGGTTTATGGCTATCTGTAGCTTATATAGAACCTCTAATCTCCATTTCTTAATGAAAAAAAAATATTTATGATTTGGACTTTCCAGGGATGCCTTTACAAAGAAATAAAGTTGCTTGGGAGAGGTGTAGCCCAAGACACTCTAGGTGCTAACAAAGTAGACACAAGACATGTTACAAAGGCCCTTCCAACAGCTCCCTGAAACGTGTCTAAGAAACCTTATTTCCCTTTCCTGCTCTAGGGGATGTTTGGGGGCTGGAAAGGCCTCCTGAAACTTATGTTGCCTCTGGCTCTGAGCCTGTGACTTGCCTTTAAGAGGAACTTGAAGTTGTCATTGGACTCAGAGTTTTCAGCAGATAGTCTCAGGTTTGCTGTCAGGCTTGATGCTTATCCAGGGTCTGTCTCTATAGAGGGAAAGGAAATGAGAGCATGCTGTGGAAAAGAAAAAAAAAACACAAATAAAAACAAAACAGGGGAAGGGGTCAAAGTCACATGGGGAAGGGCTGAGAATGCCAGCATGTCCCAGTACCTTTGCAAATGGGGACCTGCAGCCATGGGGGAACATCACCCCTCAGAAAATCTAAATTAGGTGTCATTTGTCCCCAGTTCCCAACACTCCATTCAAAGCCTAACAGGGCTGGTAACATGTCAGTCAGGGTGGAGAAGAGAACTGGAGTGTGTACCAGGCTCATCAGCCTGCAGCCCTGTGCTTTCTTTGCCAGGCCACAAGCCTACTTCTCAGTGAGCAGAGAGCCATCAAACCCGAGAAATTTAACTAAACAGTGAAGTCGGAATTCAAAACAAAGTGTTCCAACTTCAAAGTACATTGATTTCCCATCTCTGCATAGTGAAAGACAAACAATACCTGTGCTGATTTCAAACACTGCCCCTTAGCTATTTTGAAAAAAAAAAACACATTAAAAGAACCAAAAAAACAAACAAACCAGAAACACAAAAGTAACTACATAACCACGTAAAACAGTGCTTTCTGTGTATGATCCTTATCCTCTGTTAGCTTTCCACAGCTGTCATGTCACAGTGCTCCCTGAGGGTCCAACTGTAACTTCCTGTGGCCTGTGCTAATCTAGTCACCATATCTTTGTGTCCCTGTGAGCTGGCATATGTTTGCACACTCTTGTGTCTGTGAAGCAGGACCCACAGATTATGAAACTTGGCAGTCCACTGATGTGCTGCTACTCAGAGTGTACACAGGTTCCTGGAGAGCCAGGTACTGGTCACAGTACATATGCAGGCTCCAAAAGTCTGGTGATGGGAAAAGCCCATACTTCCTGGAGTTAGGCAGGAGCAGGAGGTGTAGTGTGCATGCTGTTTGCAAAGTCATCTACTTGGCTGATTGCCCTCACAACCAACAGAGAGATAAAGAGCCTCTATACATGTTGGTGAAGAGCTAAATTTGTTTGCTTTCCATAAAAATATAGTCACAGCCATACAAATTATGCTAAAATGTGGATGGCCCTTTTATGATAAGGGACTGGATTTCTGAGTGAAGGCAGTGAACCAGTAATTTATGGAAACTGTTGTCATTTGCTTAAATATGCTGACGAGGAGAGTGGCAAATTCAGCCCCGTGCTCCCTGTTTCTTGTCTTATCCACTTAATTTTAAGTGGAGGACGAGGTGCTTCTAGCAAGCGCAGTATTTCCTAAATATGTAATAATAGCACTTAATAGACAATTGAGTTCCTAGAGAGTTTAAATCTGTTATAAACTCACGGGGGAAAGCACGAGTGGGCAGATCTGCTTAGGTGGCAAGGTTCTGATGGTCAGGAACTTAAGTGTGGATCTGTGCACTAGCCAACAGAGGGGTGAAATGCACACATTTCTCATTCATGTTGCCATTGCTATAGATAGGTGTTAAGAGCTAAGTACTGTTCTGAGCACTTTACAAGTGCTAACTTACAAAATCCTCACAGCATCTCCAAGAGATAGAGCCATTACTGTTTCCACTTTAACACAAAGAAAGCAATGTCTGGAAACATTAGCTCATTGGATGACAGTGACATGGCTAAGACAATGGAGCTGGGCCCCAGAGTCCCTGCTCTGCCTGGCACACTCCCATCTGCCACTCAGATAATGTGTGGTTGAGAACTTATATCAAATGTTCTGCTATATGTCAGCCATTGTGCGTTGGCACAGTAAATAGTTTGCCTCTCGTCCTCACCACAATCTGTGAGTTAAGTCTGACCATGGTTTCTACTTTATGTCAAAGGCACTTGGGGTGAAATTAATAAAATTGGTTGGGAGTGTGTAGCTCATTAAAAAGAAACTTGTCTAGAAATTGTGAGGTTCTGGGCTCCAAACCTAGCTCTGAAAAAGTCAGAAAGAGGTTAACCGTTCATCTCAAGAGCCCAGAGCCTAAGTAGGCCAGATCATGATTTTGTCCCTATACTGTCTCCTAGGTCTTAACTCTCAGTCACTGTGTGATTCTTTCCTGGTTTCCTTTAAGTGTCAACTTGGCACACTCTGGGATCACCTGGGAAGGGAGTCTTGATAAGGGAAAGTATACAAAAAGTTGGCCTGTGGCCCTGTCTGTGGAAGATTGTCTTAGTTAATTGAAATGTAAAATTGACACTGTGGGTGGTACCATTCCCTAGCGAGGAGCCCCAGAATGAAATTGCTTAACTGTTGGACTTCTTTTCAATGAGGTAATCAATTCTTTTCTGTTTTTCACCAGCTGGGCAAGAATTTTCTGTTATTTTTGGATGCGAGTAACCCAAGAGGTAGCTTAGGTGCTTCAGGCAGTCAAGAGTTCTACACTGTATTTTGGGTTTGAGGGAAGGTCGAGACAGGGTTTAATCTGTCAAGGGCTCATCATGTTCTCACTCTGTAGTTGAAGATGACCTTAAACTCCTGATCCTTCAAACTCTACCTCCTGCTCCCTCAGTTGCTGACTTTGTAAGCTTGCACCACCAGACAACACCCTTGTTTTTTCCTCATGCTAAATTCAAACGGTGGGCTCCTCTAGGTAACCAGTGTCCTTTTGAAGTTTGGAGCTGATGTCAATGTCAGTGGTGAAGTTGGAGACAGGCCTCTGCACTTGGCCTCGGCAAAGGGGTTCTTCAACATTGTGAAACTCCTGGTAGAAGAAGGGAACAAAGCAGATGGTAAGGCTGCACCTGATTCCTCCATGTCACATTTGTAGTGTCTGTCCCTTCCCCTGTAGGAGACAAGCCAAAGCTGGATACCCCTGCACGTGTGTGCTAGCATGTCTCACAAATCACAATTCTAAATCAAATATACGTCTACCTATTAAATTCCAATGAGAATGTCTCTTTATACCTTTCAGTTCAGTTTCCCCCACACAGATCAGACAGATTGGTCCTATCTGTTGATAGTCACATGTCTTCCTTTAGTGGAAGTATAATTTACATATGGGTAACTCAGAAAATAGCCATTAACTCTAAAGTAACTCATCTTCTAGGTATCTCCTGCCCCAGGTCACTTCATCTCTTCTCAAACTCAGCAAAATGGTTTGTTCCATTCTGTGTTTTGCTTTTATTTTGTGTGTGCATGTGTGAAGTGTATGTATCTTGTGTGTGTTCAGGTCCTCACAGCCATGTATAGACTCTAGGGATCCATCTGGAGTCTTGTTCTATTACTCTGTCAGAGTCCCTTGATACCTAGAATCTGAACCTAGAGCCCAGCTAGCAGCTGGAGCACACCAGCAGTCCTCCTATCTGTGCCCCCAACAACAGCGTGACTGCTGGTACTCTCAAGCAATGCCCAGCTTTGTACACAAGTGCTGGAGATTTGAACTCAGGTCAAGCTTTGCCAAGTTCTTTTACTCCAGTAACCACCTCCCAACTCCAAACTTTACAGATTAATTTTGTCATTTACCCACATCACTGCAGCAAGCAGAGTCTTATCTTTTAAACTACAGAAGGCTCCAAATACACCACCATTTTTATATCCAGCTTCTTCCTGGCTGTAATTCAGTGTTTCTGCCATTTTGCTACTATGTAAGTCCTTTAGTTAACAGATATACTTATCTCTCTTGGATACATATGTAGATGTGGAATTTCTAGACCCAAGGGTATGCATATGCTAACTATGTAGATACTCCTAGACGTTTGCCCTCTCCAAGCATTTCTACTGTCTTCCAATCTTGTACCAATGTACTCCACCCCCTCCCTACAGCCTTCCCAACAACTGATACTCTACTGTTATACTAAAATTTGATAGGCACAAAGGCTAAGGATCATCAATTTAACCTTTTTTATTTTAATTTTTAAATTTATTTAATATCAAATAAATATTGGAAAATTGCTTGAAAGTAGCATGGAAGAAGAGAACTTTCTCCTAGGCTTTTATTTTTGACACAGATTCACCGAGAGCTACATCTGGTCATAAAATCCTCTCAGGCATATCCAGCCCCCTCCCACGGTCCCCCTAGAGAACTAATTAAATGCAGATCATTGATAGTTGCTGCCCTTTGCAACAAAAGGGATTCAGAGTTCCAAAAGGACAAGGTTGTCAGGACCATAGAGCTGCCAGTTCCTTCGGTCTAAAATCCAAATTGGCAATCACTCACTAAAGCTAATCAATGCTTTCATCCAGTGCTGATGAAGTCCAGTGACTCATAAACATTCCAGCAAGGGGCTGGGACAGCTGGGAGTTCATGTCAGCCTCTTCATTTTGTAGAAGTTGAAGAACTCCTTTTGCATGGTCTTCTATAGGCCATCATGCTATCATGACGTGTTGGGTGTCTACATGATAGTATTATCACAAACAGCATGCACTATCAGAACAAAAGAAAGCTGTGGACCTCACTTAAGTCTTGGGCAGTCACTCATTCCTTCAGTTGGGCAAGGCTGAGGCACATCTGTAGGAAATCGGCAATATGTTCACATTTATGAAATTACTTTGCTCTTCCAGAGACCGGAAGTGCATTTTCTCCTCCTTCTCTTTATCTATGCCAGCCTCAGCTTTTTATTCTCCTGCACAACTCCAAAACCTAGTAGTGTCAAATGGGTGTTGCTTATAATCAGCATGTCTCCAGGATCAAAAGACGCTTCTGCAAAAGGCATTGAAATTCATGCAGCCCCATCCTCCTTTGTATACCTTGGCTTCACAGGATAATTTCTAGGGCTTTCTTTCTGACTCACACAAGTACTACATTCTTCCTACTCAATCATTAAAAAAAAAAAAAAAAAAAAAAAAACAGCACGAATCAAACACTTAAGTATTCTTATTTCCTTCCAGTACACTTGATATGAAGCCCACTTTGCACACCAGTGGGTTGCAGAAAACACAGCATACCCTGACCCATGTGACAGATGGCACAAGACCTACCATCAGTGAACTCGCCTTTTCAAAAATGTAGCTGACCCTCAAGATGATTTATTACAACTCTCAACTTTTCTTACGGCAAATGAACATAAGAGGAAGATTAAATGAATGGCCCCAGAAGATGGACAATTTGCAGCCTAGTATTTATGCTATGTTTCCATGGAAATAGAATGCCATTTGTGAATATATTCGGGTTACAAAATTGCCAAAATGTAATTCAGAAGGCAGGCTCTTCAGTTCAGTGCATTTAAGGAGTGAGCCTATTCAGTCAGGTGTTTCAAGTCTCTACTCTGCTTCAGTGTGGCTCTTGGGGCAGGATAGAGAAATAATAAATCCTCATGTCAAGAGGGTGAAGATGCTCAGATGGTCCTTAAAACGTATCCTTTCGACAAAGTTGAAAAATGGAAACTTTTAAATTCCGCATTCATTAGTATTTGCCAACTCATTGTTAAACACTGAAGTTCTTTGATATAAGGCCCCTTTTTAACATGCCACAGGCAACTGCAGAACTCCCTAAATATCTGTCAAGATGGGGTTGGGAAGAAGGTTCAGTAACTAAAAGCATGTACTGCCCACTCGAAGGACCTAAACACAACTGCCGGCATCCACAATAGAAGGCTCCAAACACTTGCCATTCTTCTACCCTCCCATTGGTGAGCACCTGTACTTGGATATGAACATACACATATACACACATGCACCCATGCACAGAAGCACATACAACCCATACACAAATCCACCAGAGGTACATACATGCACAACTAAAAGGAAAAATAATTTTAAAAGAGCCTATAATGTCATGGTCAGGAAGGCTGCTTTATTTTAAACATATGTCACTGAAATAATTATGCATATTTGTGACTGGACATTTATTTAGTCAGCATGTGCAATTTATTTAAAACAGTGGATAGTCTTTTCAGTCATTGCTGACTTAATCTTGAAGTTTTGTTTTATCGTAAATATCAGTAATCAGAAATAAGGGGGGAAAAGTTCCACATATCCAACCATCCAACAATCTTTCAAAAAACACTGGTAGGCAATAATTCTTTTTAAAAATGGAAGAGGCTGTGAAATGTTTTCTTGATAATGGAGCACGTGCATTCCTTTGAAGGGCTCTTTTATTTAAATATATTGGTTAGGGTTTTTGCTTGCTTTGCTGGGGATTGAGCCTTGGGGCTTTGCGCATGCTAAATAAACTGCCTATGGCTAAGAAATAACTCATCATTTTGGTAACTTAATTTCATGAAGTCACCTTGCTGACTTTGAACTCACTCTACAGTTCAGGTTGGTCTTGAAGCTATCATCTTCCTATGTTGGATCTGTCTGGATGAGAGAACGACCTGAACTGCCAGGCCTGGCTTTTGTAAAAGAAAAAGTTGTTTCAAACAGAATATCATTGATGAATATCATCCTATCTCAATGTTCCTGGATTATGTAATAATTTTTACATTTTAGTCTCTGTAAATCAGTCCAAGACAAATATCTCACAATGATCACGACAAAGCTGTGTGAACCCTGTGTCTGATGCCAGCTCCCTTCAGTGTATAGTAGAAGGAAGAATGCCTACAGCACAGATAGGAGAGTTTATCAGGTAGGGAAACCTTGAAGTTCACTTGTTTCTGCTGAAGAGGAATAACACTGGGAGAGGTGAGGATGGCCAGTTGGCTCCCCATAGTGGCCACAGGATTGTGCCACTATTCCTTGAAATCTTAAGTGGAAACTTGGGAACCCTTGGAAGAAACTCCTAATTCCCTGGGCACCAGCATGGACCCATGCCATTGACTCTACCAGGCCTCTCACAGAACAAGAAAAAAAAAAATCAAATAGAAAAGCAGATCAAAATGAGCCACGACTGTCTTCTAGGGGAAGAGTGTTCTTCTGAGGCCCTGCTCGCAAGTTTTGCATGAGAATTTGAGGGCTGTAGCTGAAGATTGTCTGTTTGCTTAAGACCTTACAGGGCAATTAATGAGAAGGGCTGTCAACAAATGCAGCAGCTAGCAGGTGAATCCATCGTCATTAACTGCTACATGATGGTGTGTCACCGGTCTGAATATCCTACAGGTGCTTTTGAGTCACTATGGTCTTCCCTAACTTTCCCTAGAGACTGTTCATAATTTAACAATGCTTCCTCTATTTCTTTTGCTTGTAAAAACACATCAAATAATAAGTGACTTTGGAAAGAAAAATCATAATAAAGCAAATGTGTCTAGAACAGCTGATCCAATTATTTTCTTCCCCAGATATTGAATTAATGTCAGACCTAGAATTGAGCAGTTGGTGTTCACTTATTATTAAGCCTGTCTTGCAACTAGACTTAATGGTCTTTGAAGAGATATTTTTATGTATTTATAGTTTATTGGTTTTAACACAAAACTTGTAAGGGAAATAGGTAGAATGAACTTCATTAAATGTGTGTGCATAAAAAGTATCACTCTAAATGCATGATGAACGTAAGGTTCATGAATGTTTCTGTTTGTTTCCAATAATGGCTCTGTTATAGCCATAAGTGATAAAATATGAGTATCTTAACACTGGTACAGTGATGGACAGTTAGTGACTATTTAAAAAGTAAGACTACAGTCAGATTTTCCCCAGCATCCAAAGCTAATTAATAATGATTAAAGGATGAAAGGACTGTGTTAAAAGGCTGCTGTCCTGGTTAGTGCCCACTGTAAACTAGATACAACCTAGACACACCTTGGTAGAAAGATGCTCAGAGAGTTGCTTTTATCAGAGTGGCCTCTAGCCATGGCTTTGAGAGAACATCATAATTAATGACTGATGGGAGGACCCAGTACACAACATGCAGCACCAGCCCTGAGATATTGGTCCTGGGCAGTCAGAGAGCTAGCTGAATGTGATCCATGATTGAGCCAGTAAGCACCATCCTCCCATGGTTTCTGGTTCATCTCCTACTTGAGATCCTGTCCTAAGTTCCCTCTGTGGTGGATTATGACTGGAAAAGATAAAACAAACAGGCCCTCTGCTCCCCAGGCCACTTTTTGTCCTGTTGTTTTCTGAAAGAAGACTAAACAGATGTGAGGTAGCTCCTGAGTCTGAGCAGAGCAGAGGAGTCAGGCTCTCCCAGCGAAGAAACACCTCCAGCCTCACAACCCCGAAGGTGTCCCATAGAGACAGGATGCCAGCAACGCCAGACACACGCAGACACTGGGCTTCCACGAACAGCCAGCCAGGACCCTGATCCTGTGGCTGGAATCACTACCAGGAGAGATGGGGTAACATTACTGTCACTAATGACCATATTGCCGGGACTAGGTTCTGTCCTCCTATGTCATGAGCTCCAAAGTCATGTGTATCTTATATTCTTCAAAACCCACTTTAACAAGTGTACTTCAATGTTTTAACATCCCTTCTAGCCCACAGGAGGAAGTGGAAAGTAAAGGCTAATAGGGCAAAGGAGGCTATGGACCTGACTAGAAATAGTTATTTGGGGTGAATCCAGTCTACGTTGTAGGAATATCAGCAGTTCAGGGCACATGAATCAGCAGTGTTAGCTCAATCTGCTTGCAAAGACCACTCATGAATCAGCAATGGCAGTTTGATCCAGAAGAAACTGGGAGGTTCTGCCAATCAGCTGGAGTCCACAGAAGCAGCAAGAAGCTGCCTGAACACCACTAGAAATTCTTTGGCGCATTTCTCTCTGCAAAGTCTTGAGTGGCAAGGTGAACCAATACCACACAGCATCATCCACTGTTTGTTAAGTTACTTTTATACACTTTCCAAACATCTCCTGTTTTCTTAAGCATCCACTCAGGTGGCTTCAAGAAAAATGCCATATGCCTGTTCTTAGCAAACATCCTTCCATGTGTCTGCTTCAGGAAAACAAACAAACATCCTTTCATAAGGCAATTTCCAGAATAATATCATATGACACAACTGAGTCTCCAAAGAAATCAGAAATTTCCACTTCAGCCAGGGTCTAATATGCAGAGGGCTGGAAGGTGTCATAGATGGGGGGTGTCCAATCTGAATAAGTGTGGAGAGTGAAGGATCTCTGCTGAGAATTGTCCAAGAGCAGCACAGATAACCTCTTCGGGCTCACCTTCTCCTGTCTGAAGCTTCCAAATGGTCCTTTTCCTGTCTCTTAGAACCTAACACTTAAGGAGTGCTAGAGAACACTTTTAAATCTCTATGTCAGTATGTCATCTCAATTCACATATTCAGGTTCCACAGAGAATCTTCAGATACCTTGAGAGTTATAAAACTGTATGGTTCAAAGAAAAAGACCGAGATCCAGTTAAGCATCCTCTGAAATGCTTCTCTATTTGTGTAAAATAGTGTCATGATTCTCAGCTGAGGGGTACAGAACCTCCTGTACAGCACTCTAAACTTTCAGATGACTGGCTGTCACCTCCACCCACTGAATCAGAACTACTGGGTTTAGTGATCTGGATGAGACCTTTAATTTAAAGATTCGCATCTTGAATATGGCATGTACAGAAGCTTATGTTGAGGAGGCCAGAGAACAACATATAAGAGTCAGTTTTTTCCTTCTACCATGTGGAGACTGGGGAGAGAACTCAGTTCCACAGGTTTAGCATCAGAGGCCTATGTCCACTGACCTTCTCAACAGTCAAGGACTTTTCAAAGTTTAGTTGAACATCAGTCAGTTGAAAAAGGGAGTCAGTTTGGAATGGATACTTATGGGAAAGAAGCCACTGGTACCCTTGTGTGACCACACCACTACTAGACAAATTTCATTAGCTGTAGTCCATAGAATTTTACATTGGTTGCACTTAATTTTCCTCTATTATAAACAGTACCTGGCAATTTCCAGGAGTATCTTGGGCATGTGGACAAAGCACACGACAGCGTACATACAAAGGGTAAGAAATAATGGATTCCAGATGACACATCTGTGCTTTTTTCATCAATGGCAGTGAACGCTCAGGACAACGAAGACCACGTCCCTCTGCACTTCTGTTCTCGATTTGGACACCACAATATAGTGAGCTACTTGCTCCAGGGTGACTTGGAGGTCCAGCCTCATGTCGTTAACATCTATGGTGACACTCCTTTGCACCTGTGAGTATGACTTAGCATTGATCATGTCCAACTCATGTCCTCTTACTTATTAAAGTGTCTTCTTCCCGTCCAGGGCGTGCTACAGTGGGAATTTTGAAGTTGCCAAGGAAATTGTCCACGTAACAGGAACTGAAAGTCTGACTAAGGAAAATATCTTCAGCGAGACAGCTTTCCACAGGTAGAGAGTATCTCTGTGTGCCAGACCCTGAGCTTGGCTGACACCATTCAGCACCCCGAGCCATGTATACAGAGCCAGAACAAACAGTGACAGATGTTGCCGTCAGAAAGTGAGCACACAGGTAGGGGAGTGCAGAAAGGAAGGTTGAAGCAGGTGCTTCCATCAGCAAATGGGTCTGTCTCCAGATGCTGCTTTTCCGGCTGGAGCCACAAAGACAGGGACTGATGTTGCCAAGGCAACAGGCCTATCAACATCTGTAAGCAGATTGCTACTCACTCTCTGAAACTCTGCCATGAGGGGCTGTATGCTCTCTCTGACAAGAATCTCATTACTAGGATTCATCAACATCAAATGTGACACTTTCTCCCTCACTTTCTTAAACCTTATGTGCAAAATGTTTCTACCCAAGATACCCATCTGCCAGCTGCTAAAAGCCTCGTCAGGATGGCATTGGGATACCCGGGATGTAGCTCTTTTCTTGGAACCCATAAAAACCTTTTCCAGGAAGCTTAGCAAAGTACCCTAAGATGCACCCCATGAATGAAGCTAGGGGTTGCTGAACCCAAGTCCACAGCAGCTCCTAAGCTTTCTGGGAGGAAGTAGGTACTTCACAACATTAGGAGCCCTTGCTTCAAAAGGCTTGTTATTTTTGCTACAAAAATAATTCGAACTTAACGAACCCTGACTAGCTTAGATATCACATATATTTCTCAGCTAATTTGCAACCTCTAAAAACCATACTCCAGGCTGATCTGTTTTCTGCGTATTGTTTGGTTTGCATTGGTGAATAATAGAAACGTAAAAGACTCTTCGATACTAAAGTAACATTAAACTTGCACTTCTATATCAGGCATCAAACCTTCGGATATAGTATGGGTTTGCAGAGTGGTCAAACCCATTACAAAAAAAAGGAAAGTTAAGGAAACTACCACCTAGGGAGGCAGCCGAGACTATACTCCAGGTTATTGTGTACATTATCACATTTAACTTCAGAAGTCTTGTGAAATGTAAGCAAATCTAAATATCTATTAATTCTTCTTTTGTTGCTATGGTCAAATAAATAGCTCACATGGAGCAACAAGCAGGGAGGGTCTGTTCTGTCTCACAGTCTGGGGAGACACAGTCCAGCACGGTATTAATGGCAGGAGGGCTGGAGACTGGGCAGCCAGGCATCAGCGGTGAGGGCTGCCACGCTGCCAGCACCTCCTTTCCCCTTCTGTGTCCACACAGGGCAGTTTCATGAAGAATGGCTTCCTCAAGGCCATCCCAGGAGGAAGAAGTAGTGAGATGCAGGAGACTGCCTCTACTAGAACTGAGTCCCTGTTCCCTTCCTCTAGCCATGGCTGGACATGGGCTGATCCATATGCTATATGAGAGCGCCTCAGCTTCCTGGAGTTTGGAAGGATCACAAGAGTGACCACTTTCTGTAAAGGCCAATTGCAGGAGAGGGGGCATTTCTGACACTTGCTTGTACAAAACAAAAGCCAGTTATCATTGTTTAATCTTTATTTTCTTCCTGACTCAATTTAAAATTAGTCAGATTAGACTGGATTCGAAATTATCCCTGGATGTAGGGATATATGTAGAATTGCTTAGCAGCGGGGAAGGGGACAGTCCTGAAAGTGAGTGGCAGTGTCCCAGTCTGTAAAGTGCACAAGGGAAGACTAGTGGAGCCAGCCTGGCTCCCTTTACTTCCTGACTGCAGCTCTAGCTGACCTGCTGCCCCAGGTTCTGCTGCTTGCCTTCCCTGCATAACAAACTGTTCTCTTTAACTGTGAGCCTAAAAGAGCCCTTGCTCCTTTAAGTTGCCCCTGCTCCAGCTACAAGGCAAGTATCACACAGGCAACACGTTTGCCTTACACAAACCCTTCCTCCATGTATCTCAGCATTCACAGGAAACATGTGAAGTTATCCATTTAAGTAGTTCAATGAACCCAGATGCAAAATTCATCTATAAAAATATTGATTGTTTGGGGTCCTTAAATATGCCAGTGTTATCTCCAACTGGGAAGAGCTGATCATGAGCATGCTCCACTGTGTGTGTTACGGATCCATAGCATGAAATTTCAACAGCCTGACACAAGTAGAGAGGATAAAATAAAAACTCAAGCTCAGAGTCCCGATCATACTCCAGGTCCCTGGAGAGTTTGTAGACATGCTCCCTGAACAAGGACAACCTGGAGCACCTACTCTCTGGCGAGCACTGACTCTCTGGTCACAGAAGCCTTGATAGATCTGGGTCATTTTCCTGGGGATTCCTCAATTTGGCAAAGCTTTGTCTGTGATACACATTTGATTTTCTTACATGGATCTGCTAGGTTAAAGGTGAACTGACAACAATGAGAACAGTTGACCAAAATACTAATAATTTCATACAAGTCTTTGTTTGCTCCAGATGTTTAATGAGTGGTTCTGTTGTCCTTGGTAAACAGCATTCACAGACCTGTTACCTCCTCTCAGCTCCCTTTCTTTCCTACCTCCTCCTTCTGTCTCTGTCTCTGACTCTGTCTCTGCCTCTGTTTCTGTTTCTCTCCCTGTGTCTCTCTCTGCCCTCCTGTCTCTGTCTCTGTCTCTCTCTCTGTCTCTCTCTCTTTCTCTGGATTGTCCTGTATTAATCAAGTTTGTATCATTTCTTATAGTTCCCATAATAACATACATCCTGGGCAATCTAAACAACAGGAATACACCATTTCACATTTTCAGATATACAACATACTGACAACTTTGGCCTCTTGTACAAATGTTCCTTTTGGATTGAAGGTGATCACCTTTCCTCTGCTTTCCTGTATTCAGCCTTCTGCCTGTGTCATCTTTGCCCAAAGTTCCATTTCCCATAAAGTCATCAACCAGGTTGGGTTAGGATCTACTATAATGACCCTACTGCATTTCCACTATGTCTTAGAAGGCAATATCTCTAAATAGAGTCTATAGTGAAATTCTGGGATGTAGGACTTCTGCAGAGACATGACTCAGCATATAGGAAGCCTCTCTTTCTTATTTTCTGCTTCTGCAGTGCTTGTACCTATGGCAAGAACATTGAACTGGTCAAATTCCTTCTTGATCAGAATGCTGTGAACATTAACCACCGAGGAAGAGACGGGCACACAGGTAAGACTGCTGAGAACATCATGGCTACCCGTGACTGTCAGCTCTCGAGACCAGTGATGAGCCTAGAGTCTGGTAATGGTCAGGCCCCAGTGGATTTAGAATTAATGGTAAATGGCAATATGAAAAATCGATTGAGTTCTCCTGGGGACTGTTCAGTCTCCCTGCTGTGTTCGATCCTGCATACAATCTTTGCATCCTATGTTCCCTCCATCGCAATAGGTTGATGATCATGACATTTCTCTGCACTTGGTTTGGTGCTCAAGAAAAATACTGGTTGAAATCTTTATTACTATTTTGGTAAAGGCAATATTTGTTCTTGATAATTATTGTAGAAAGAGGAATGAAAAATTAAAACATGCCAAGTTAATGTAGTCAGTATGGAAGGCTGCCTAGACTAGAGTCCCTCTATTGCTGAATATATCACCTGTTTTCTCAATAATAAAATTAATTCTTCATTACACACTAATTAGGGATTTGTATCTCTGCAAACAATCCTGTTTGTGGGGTAACTCTTTTGCCATCAAAGCATCTTTTCTTCTTTCTTCTTTTCCTCCTTTTGTTCTTTTCCATCACAGGATTACACTCTGCTTGCTACCATGGCCACATCCGCCTGGTCCAGTTCCTACTGGATAATGGTGCAGATATGAATCTAGTTGCTTGTGATCCCAGCAGGTCTAGTGGTGAAAAAGATGAGCAGACATGTTTGATGTGGGCTTATGAGAAAGGTATGTTTTTAATCATCGCATCTCTGCAGTGACACATTGAACCGTGTGCATAGATTATGTCAATGTATCAATAATTTCTTTTCTTACATGACATGAACTCTGTAGATTGTGTGTAAGGCTCTGAGGACTTGAATCAGAATCCAGCAGGCCATTATTAGAGAAAGCAACTTTTGGGCTGCAAATGAGCTGATTCATTTCAGCATTGGTGTTAAAAAAGGACTGGGCTGCTTTAACTCTAAGCGCTGAGAAACAAGACAGAGATAAGTGACCATAGCAGAGTGGTCTATAGTTGGTTTTTATATCTCAAAGAAAATGTTGACCTATGTTATATATGTATGTATTATGTATGTGTCTGTGCATATATATATATATATATATATATATATATGTGTGTGTGTGTGTGTGTGTGTATGCATTTGTGTATTATATATATTTATGTATGTATATTTGTATATATATGTATTTATGTGTGTGTACTTATATAAAATATATGTACTATGTGTGTATATATGTGTGTGTATATATGTATTTATGTGTATATGCATTTATGTATTATATATATGTATTATGTGTGTATTTATGTGTGAATTTATGTGTGTGTATATATATGTATTTATGTGTGTTTGTATTTATATATTATATATGTATTGTGTATGTATGCATATATATGTATTTATGTGTGTTCGTATTTATGTATTATATATATGTGTTACATGTGTATGAATGTGTGTGTATATATATGTATTTATGTGTTATGTATTTATGTATTATATATGTATTATGTGTATATGTATGTATGTATATGCATTTATGTGTATATGTATTTATATATTATATATATGTATATGTGTGTATGTATCTATAAATGTATTTATGTGTGTATGTATTTATGTAATATATATGTGAATATCTATCTATATATATATTTCCATGTTTCTGTATGTATATGAAAGGGAGAGCATTTGTCAGTTTAAACTCTGCTAAGGATTTTGGTGTTATAGAACAAGGGAGAGATGACACAAAACACAGCTTTCACTTTAAAAGGAATAAGAGAAAGTTTATTCCAGAGCTAAATTGAGCAACCATAGTGCAGAAACACAGATTTAGGTTATTGCAATACCATATTCCAATATGTTAATAATTTTGTGAAGTTTTTGTAGCAACAGAACAAATTAAAGTCATAAACTATGACATTTTCAAATAAATTGGTGAAAACATCAGATATTCTTGTTATAGTCATGTAAGGATGTCGCTAAGTGTCCAATGAGATGTGATGCCATCCTTGACCGGTGGTTTGGTGGAACCCAAAGGACTGTTTGCATACACTAAAAGAGTTTACCTAATAGGCATGATAATTTTTTGTCATGCACAGTGATGGGCAGTAAATAGCATGAGGTCTATCTTGGAGTGTGGGTGATAAACCCAGTGATACTCAATTGGAGAAAACCCATTTCCCCTTTGCTATGATGTATCAATTGTAAATAGCTTCTTGGTTAGGGGTGGAACCCAGTGTCTACTTCCTCTTCTTTGTTCTGAGACCTGATTGGCTTGAATTGCAGGTCTTGTGTGAGCTGCGATAATCTCTGAACTCATATATGTGTCAATTCTTTTCCTTGGAATCACCCCTCACTTCTAGACTTTACACTCTTTCTATCCCCCTCTTGCTGAATAGATCCCAGAGATGTGAGGCAAGGGGTCTGATAAATACATCCTGTTCCATACTCAATTCTCTCATGCTCTGTACAATATCCAGTTCATGGATGCATCTTAATTTCAATCTACTGCATCAAGAAGCTTCAGTGATGTGCACTGAATCCATGATGTGCACCAATCCATGCGTGTAGCAGTATGTTATTAGAAACCATTTTATTACCATGTCTCTTTAGTCAAATGACAGTAGTGGGGTTTCCCTGAGCCCATGACCCATCTAGCAACAGATTCCTGGTCACTTAAGTAGTGTCATGTATGGGTTCCATGTCACAGAATGGGTCTTAAATCTAATCAAAAAGTGAATGATCACTCCTGTAACATTTGTACCACCACTGAACCAATATATCTTGCAGGCAGGTCACAGGGTTTGTGGGTGGGTGAATTGGTAATTAACTTTCTTCTCCAGTAGAGTACCTTAAAACACCAGGAAAACCAGTCAGAAATATGAAGCTTCTAGTTGGGCAATAACTTGATTTCCTCAGGTCATATGACATGAGTCAGCACTGTCTTCACCCATATGGCCTTTCCATACCATGCAAAATAACCAATATCCTTGGCAGTAAGCTGTAATACTGGCCAACAACTCAACAAAATATAACGAGATTCTGGCACTTGAGGTTTTACTTGGTGGCATGAGATGTGTATTTGGTGAATTCATTTAGACTCCTTCCATATATGTAGATAATTTAGAAAGCTTCTATAGTAGTAGGCTTCCATATAATTTTCCTAATGGCCTTTAGCTTTCCTTGCTCTTCCCAAGATTCTCTCCTTTGCGTGGCTCTTCCATCACCCTCCCAATTTAATCCTCTATTCCAGTTTCCTCTTTGAAATTTAAGAAATTTAAAGTATTTATAAAATAAACTTCTCATTTTCTTTTAAGTGTGAGAATCCTCAAAGATTGCACTGACAAACACAATTACCAAGTGGTAGGCTGTCTCAACTGCAAAGTTGATCTAGAAGGTTTTGTGCCTGAATAGGGTGAAGTCCATGAAGGAGAAGAGAGATGGAGTTTAAAAGATGAAACACAGAACTACTGTAAGCTTAGAGACAAAGAAACAGAAAAATACACAAACCTGAAGATCGCTAGTGAAAAAAAATTGATGTGCATTACTTTTATACAGGAGAATGGGCTGGTGAGATGGCTCAGTGGTTAAGAGTGCTGACTGCTCTTCCAAAGGTCCTGAGTTCAAATCCCAGCAACCACATGGTGGCTCACAACCATCCGTAACAAAATCTGACTCCCTCTTCTGGAGTGTTTGAAGACAGCTACCGTGTACTTACATATAATAAATAAATAAATATTTATACGGGAGAGTAAGTAAAATAGTGGTGAAACACTGTATCCTTGCACAAGCTCCATCCACATAGCTCAAGGATTCCTACTCCCACCCAGAAGCCAATGTAAACATTTCACAGCACCCAAGCCCCGGAAACACTCCTGATCATCTCTTCTTATCCCTTCCCCCAAGGAGCGGCCACAGCTTCTTTCTCTGACTAATGGACGTGTGCTGTGGTATATTTCACTGTATCTGGTTCCTGTTGGCCAACAACTTGTGAGATCAACCCTTCTCTCTGCAGACAACTGCAGGCCCCTATTCACATCGCTGCTTGGTGAAAGGTTTTGAGGCAGTATCACAACTCGTTCCACTTATTCTACTGTCCACGGGCATTTGGACACATTTCAGTTTGGAGCTTTCAGAACTCACTTGTGAGTGTACAGCGTGTCTCTTGATGGATATGAATGTGCTTCATAAGGTACCAAATCTTTCTACTTCATGTTAAAAAGCTCCAAGTAGCTCCATCTTTAAGCAACAGTAGAGAAATCTTCCACAGTTTAAAGCTTGGGAGGCCTCACTAGTTTCCTTTTGCTCCGCACAGCAAATTTGTTCACGCATGCTCAGACAGCCCTTTCTCAAGGACCGTGATCTTCAGCGAAGCAGCATTTACCTAGCAGTCATATCGAGGAAGCGGCTCTGAAGTTGCTGTTGCAGCTAGCTCTTCACAGAGCTTTGCTTTGCTTGTCTTTAGCTGATTGAGAGTGATAGTCTAACTCTGACTTTATTTATTTTATTTTTTGGTGGAATCCACTCCTCACAAAACAATGAATCACGGCACTGCCTCCTTAGCAACAGACAGCAGAAACCCTGTAGTTCAGAGGGTCTGCCCACTTATCTCTCTCTAGCACTGGCCCCATCTCTTATCTCTGTTTGTCCAACTGATGCACCAGGCACCATCGTGGATTTCCATAATTACTGTGAACTTTAACAAGCTGAATGTTAGCACCCAGGAGACAGATGGATGGCTTGCATATGTTCGGAGGCAAATCGAATCAGACCATTGTTGCTACCATTCTCTGGCATTGTTTTCGTGTGCTCTGGGAAGACTGGCACAACCTTGTTAATACTGTCAGTGGGAAGAAGTTTCTGTTTGTTTTCAATAAAGATGTGCTGTCATTTGTCCCTTGGAGAGGGGATCTCCAAGTTAATTGATGGCTTTAGAAATAGACTCTTCCATGCACAAATGAAGAGGAAGTTGAAGAAAGAGTGAGGTCCATGCGGAGTTCTCTCTACAGAACAGAATAGATTTCATTCAGGAAAGAGAAGCTAGACAGGGACTTCACAGACGGGTTCTCTTTGTTTGAAAGGACACTTACATTAGTTAGGGAAGTCTGACCTATGGAATTTAAGAATATAGTCCAATACAAAACCCCAACTTACTCCAAACACCATGAGAGACTATTTTGTGATGTTTCTGTCACTCGGTTGTACAGTTCCTAAGCATGGACTTTGTGGATGACAACATCATGTGGCAATGACAAAGCCCTGTTCACCCTGACTATCTCATCTGAGACTACATTCAGAATAGAACAGTATAGTTCATCCTTCTCAATGCCATATGTGTCTTAATGGCCC
Source organism: Mus pahari (assembly GCF_900095145.1). Lineage (NCBI taxonomy): Eukaryota > Metazoa > Chordata > Mammalia > Rodentia > Muridae > Mus > Mus pahari. The sequence goes on along the minus strand of NC_034593.1, from coordinate 142,067,082 downwards.
TAAAGCAGACATTTTAGCTTATCCCAACTAAATTTTAGCCAATCTTCACTTCACTATTCTGATATAGTAACTTTAGAATTGCTTTAAGTGTCTAGAATAGTAAGTTGTACTTCTTGAATATTCCCTGAAAAGTTGATTCACCCTGGTTTTGTAGGACCATGCAGGATGAATGTTGCCTACTTACGTGTACCTTTTTAACACAGAGAGACAAAAATTAATCTTGGAAAGATGTTCCCTGCTGACCTCAGTTCTGCACTGAAGTCTCCTGTTTGAGAACTAGCCATGTTTAACTAGACTGCACCAAGCCTCAATTTTACAGTATTTAGAGTGTTCCTCCAGCTTTCTCTACAATTCCACCTGAAAGTGAAGGAAGGGATCCAGTCTCTCTTGGATTCACTCTACCCTTTCCCTGGGGCACAAAGGACTTACGTGAATCAATTTTAAATTGTCCTGAAGACGTAGCCAGCAGCCTGGTTATGTTCAAATCCTCTGCCCTAAGAAGCAGTATGGAAAACCCATTGTAAAGATCTGCACATAGTCTGACACCATCATTAAAGATGAAACTGCTAAATGAAAAGATCTCAGGCAATTAGAATTGGACCCATAGCTCAGGGGCTTGTGTGGCAGTTAGATTTGAAAAGGCTGCCTTGGACAAAGGAGAGCAGCAGTCTTTTATGTCAGGCTGTTCAGGGTCAGAAAATAACCCAAACTAGAAACAGAACTAAGAACTCCGCATTTGCTTTGGTGCTGACACCAGTTAAAGTAATTTACAGCAGCTCCTACCCCAATATTTAATTACCCACAATGCAATATTTATATGCAGCAGAGGTGCCATAATTTACAGTGACAAGAAGCTGGGGTTGGAGAATTAGGAGTAAGTGAGCAAAACAATAAAACTTGAGGCTCTTGTCCTGAGATACATGCTTTGTTTATTCCTTCTGACAAGGGGAGCTCGACATGAATTATTTATAGTAAGTGTGCTATCACGTCCTCTTTAACTGAGTAATGAAATCTCATAGTCATGATTTTATATAGATTGTGGCCCACAAAAAGTAGCTGAGGGATGAAAGTGAGGAGGAGTAGAGGTGAGAAGTGGTAGATTCGCCGGATGTGGTGGCACATGTGAGAAGTGGTAGATCCTCTGGGTGTGGTGGCGCACGCCAGTAGAATTGAGTAGAGGTAAGAAGTGGTAGATCCTCCGGGTGTGGTGGCACACACTGGTAGGATTTGCTGAAGAAGTGGTAGATTCATGAACCATTCTGGAAACTTTCACTGACGTGTCCTGAAGTCCTCCGGTAGCTTCCTTGCTGAATTCCAAGGCAGCTGGAGAGCAAGTGTGTAGTTGGTGAGCCTGGGGTGGCATGCTAGAGTGGACTGGGAGCCATGGGGAGGGAAAGGACGAGCTGATAAAAACTTGAGGTGGAATTCTAAACCTGTGCGGATTTCTATGCTCACTACCTTTCACATATTTAGTTACTCTTTGAAATATAAGTAATAATACTAACCATCATTTAAGTGGACAGAGTTTATAGTTATTATAAATACTATATACAAATATTTTCTAAAGTATAGCTACTGTAAGTATTGGGATACTTAAACTGGGGAGACAAAACCTCCCATTTGTCATATCTATGTAGTGTATATTTATATAAATGTATGATCCAACAGTTGAAGCAATCTACTTCCCATCATTTGGTTCATTGAGGAAGAGGCTCATTCTGTAGCCTAGACTACCCTGAAACTCAGGTTTTACTCCAGACCAGCCTGGAACGCAGAGCAGTCCTCTCAGCTTGCCATGTCTTGGATCCAGGGACAAGCCGCCATGTCTTGCTCACAGAAGCCTTGAAATAGGGGCCATCTTTCCACTATAAAGATTTGGGGAGTTATCTGCTAAGTCACACCTGCCTGAGATGCACAGCTGTTCACAGAGAGTACGTAGAATTCTGCTTCACTGCAGAGGTCAGATTTTTGCCCACACAGTGGAAAGTGAGGCTGTGTGAAGCACACATGCCACCTCATTACCAAATGAGCACAAGAATATCTTCCAATGTCTTTCTGCTTTATCCTAAAACTTAAGATGAACAATGAGCATTGACTTTACCAAATTCTGAAAGGAGATGAGAACGAGACGTATTTAGAACATGATAGATCCTGGATGCAAATAGTGTTTCATCATTTGCAGTATGCTTTAATATATATGAAATAATCATATATAGTATGTGAGAAGGCCTTTGGAGCCTCTACTGAGGGGGTTTCAGTCCCTGACAAGCCCATTATACAAAACTTAAAAATAGAAAAGCATATGCCAGGTCATGTGACTACTCATTTTTATTTGTGGCTGGAAGCATACTACTGACATTAAAACCTCAAGACTAAAGCAGAAGCTGATAACCCCTGTTTAGAATATCATTAACGTAATTTGAAAATATGATTGTGATCTGTGTGGCTGTGTGACAGTAATGAAATCTCTTTGTGCATGTTAATTCTCTTGACCATGGCGGGGCTTTCAGGCCTTGTTAAGGAAGACCTTTGCTCAGATTCCTGACAATCCCAGAGGACCACACTAACAGGTGATCGCTCCCTAGACAACACGTGAGTGTGAGATCAATGTAAGACCATCAGCATCATCAATAAGATCCTGCTGTGCATCCCTCATGAATTTTGTTACTTGATGGCATCATCCACATTGTAATTTACATACATACACACACACACACACACACACACACACACACACACACACACACACACACATATTCCCCCTCACCTTCTCACCCCAGCACACAGGCCATTTGAATAAAAGTCCCCTCAATCCACTTCAGTATATTTTGAGTCTATTCTTTCCTCTTTATTTTTGCCACCATTTTGCTAGTTCAAACCCTTCTTATATTTTGCCTAATTCATCTTAACACCTTGTTAACTCATTTTTCTCTTAGTATCACTTACACCTATCTCTCAAACTATAGTCTGCTTTCAGTGACACACAGCCACCTACAGGAAAAAGTCCTGCTTGATATCATGCCCAGTGCAGTTCCTGCTTCGCAGCCACTGTTGGCAGTTACTCTTGACATAAGGGTGACATGTCAACCATTGCTACATTGACTAGGTCACTAGCGTTTTCTCAGGGTCCACTCTGTCAAGCATGTTCCAAACCTGATTTACTGTTCTGTATAATGATGCAGTAGAGCAGCATCTCTTGATAGAATGGTAATAAAATCTCCTCTTTCATTCCTCAACACACCTGGCATTCTGTATTCCTTCCCAAGGTTTTCCCATGCCTCAATCATCTTCTCCACCAAATTTTAACTTAAGTTTATAATTTCCACTTGACCTTCATGAATACATATATGAATTCTCTGTAAGAGAAAGCCTTGCATGCTTCCCACCCTCAAAAACGCCAGTTTGAATTTTTTTTGTCGCATATATATATATATATCTGTTTTCCATTTCATCCTAAAACACCTTTTCCTTACTAACTGCAAACTTTTGTATAACAAGTTTGGGGGCTGTCTTTGTCTTCCAGAAACTTTAATCTCAGTGACTGATGCCTAAAAGAAGTCAGGGCATACTTGTTGAAATGAAACCACGAAAGAAGGAGCCATCAGACATGACAATCTGTTCCAGGAACCAGTACAGGGCATCTTGTGGACCATGTTTTCAGGAATACTAATTATGGCTATCCTGTTGACTCTGAAGCTATGTCTACAAGAGGGAGAACTGACTTAACTGATGAGTCCCTGTCAATTTTCAGCTTTTATTTTCAACACACCACAGGCTGGAGTCCTCTAATAGGGAAGTATCAACTGAGGAATTGCCTAGGTCAAATTGACCTGTGAGCATAGCCTGCAGTGAGGGCTACGGCCTAGAAGTAAAAGTCAAGCAAACTTTTCTGTCCCACATGACTTTTAATTAGAGTGCTGTATCACAGGAACAGAAAGGATACTAGAAGAGAAATTGGTGCCAGGCATGGGGTGTTGCTGTGGTGGACCAGTCTGTTTTATTTAAGGACTGTGGAAGTATTTGTACTCTGGACTGGGAGAACCACTGGGTGTTTAAAGCTCAGCAAGCTACTTCTATGAGAACTTGGAGGATAAGAGTGCTGAGAGAAATACAAACAAGGAATGCCTTGCCTGTGAGGTTTATAGGAAAGTCAGAGGAGAAACCAGGAGGCAGAAGCCACAGGACACTTGCGGAGCTTGCTCTCTCTCTGCCTTGCTTCCAGGCTCTTGCTTAGCTAGCTTTCTTGTACAGCCCAGAACCACTGCATTAAGAGTGGTGCTGTTCATGGTGATCTAGGTCCTGCTGCATCACTAATAATCTAGGCAGTTCTTCGCAGACATGCCCATAAACCAATCTGAGTTAAACTCCTCAATTAATGCTTTCCTCATATAAAACCCTAAGCTATGTAAAATTAACAAAGCAAAATAAGACAACCCTCATAGTCATAAACAAGCAGAAGGCTTTTGCAGACTCACTCCCCCAGTTTCCCATTTTGATACACTGGAATGGCATTTTACCCTGGCCAAAATCTTTTCCTTTCTTGGCTTAATTAACTCACCTTACCTTTCAAGTTCAGCTTGTAGCCCTTCCCTAGCTAGACCCCACAGGCCATGGTGGAACATTGCTGAGATGCCAACTCAGCATCTTCTGTCCACCCCCCCCCTCCAAAGCTTAGCTGAATAAAATTAAAATAATGTATATGGTATAAACAAGCATGCCATTATTTCACTTTGCTGCTAAATAACATTGCTGTACAAGTAAGGAAAGCTTGATTTGAATAATGTATATATTATACCTATTATTTTATCCCTTCAACACAAATACATTGGCAGCTAGTCAGTGGGTGCTGTGTCAAGAACTGAGGTGAAGCAATGAGAAATACAGGTAGTATCTTCATGCCTGAGTAAGGCCATAGTTCTAGTATGAGGAGACAGACCACCACCACCCCCCAAAGAAAGAGGAAAATAATGAGATAATTGCTGTCAATAAAGTAAGAGTAAAATGTGTAATGAGTAATGTGTTTATGGACATTATCTAATACTGAACAGTCATAAAGGCTTCAGTGGGAGGAACTAGGAGCTGGCTTCTGGCAGATACTTGATCGATGGTCAAGTGAGAGAGAAAGCAAAGAGGGCAGATGCAGTGAGAGGGAAGGAATAGAAGGAGAGTGGGGTATCTTAGTGGTCACAATCTCACAGCAAATTCTTAATGCTTGCCAATCTCTACTAGTGCTGAAGGGTGAGTGGCATTTTCATCTTATGATGCAGGAGCAAGTGAAAGGGCAAACAGGGTCTCAAAGCAGAGCTGAGTTATCAGAAGACACAGTGAGCTGGGGATTCTCTTCACCTTTGGTCTTATCGACCGCGTAGGGTCAAGACCCTCTACAGGTAACAGAGCTGTGGAAGGGCAGACTTCAGAAGTGACCCTCTAACTCCACTTCTCAGAGCTTCCAGGAAATGAGATTTTGTATGAAAAGAAGTGCACAGAGGCATTGGACTAAACCTCACACGCATCCTTGCTAGAAGTCGGGTTCCTCTGAGTCAGTCGCCCTGGTACAGAGTTGTTGTTATGCCTTGACTCATCTGGGCAACCGAAACGTAAGAAGTCGGTAAAAATTCCCTGAATTTGGGGTGAGAGATGGCTCGATGGGTGGTGCTTGCCATGTGAGCATGGTGATTCGCATGCAATTCCCAGAACCTCCTTAAAATGGCAAGCATAGCCATGTGTACTTGTGATCCCAGCACCAGAGGACAAAGACAGGTGGGTCACTAGGACTTGCTGCCCAGACCAAGGGTGGTGAGCATACCTGTAAACTGATAGAATTTATTTGGTGATCTGCAGGCACATGAGCAACCCTGAGTTGAAAAAAACAAGGAAAGTGTTTGAGGAACAAGAGGCAACATTTACCTTTGGTGTATTCGGACACCCACATGGACACACAGACACAGACATACACACATGCACTCACGCACACACACATGCACACACACACACATACTTTCCTGCCTAATGGAGTCAAATTCCCATGTCTCTTTTAGTCTTGGAACACAAAAGGTCTCAATCCCAGACTCCAGGTGATGTAGCCATCACTACCCTCACTCTGCTGACCTCCACGTCTACTCTTGAACTAACTCTCAGGCAAGAAGACACATTGCCCATTGCCTCTAGGTTGAAATGGCAAGGATAAGAGATGCTATGAAAGTTAAATTTTCTTCCTCAAGAGCCATGAAGACTCAGCTAGGTCTAAGACCATGATACATTACGGCGCTAACATCTCTGGAGACTGGCTTACAGTCTCACAGACCTAGAATGTAACATAACTCTTCAACAGAGTAAAAGCCGAAATTGCCAAGCCCCCTGCTACAGACGCTGAAGCTCTGAGCATGCAGACTGCTGTTATAATTGAGCGGCTAACACAGCAACCTGACATCTGCTTAGGATACTTGAATGTACACACTAAATTCTTAGCTATAGGAGGACATTTTATTTAACCAGTGGAAGCTTGGTTATGTCTGTGCGTGTTGGCCGTGAGTATCTGCCTGTCCACTGTCAGAGCCTTGGCTTCATGAGTCGATTGATGGCGCTCCAGAGCGAAGGCTCCTGCTTCTTTCCCCAGGACCAGGCTTGGGAGTACGCCCTGCAGCTTGTGCTTCCTTCCTTTCCTGTTGAGGGCTTGTCAGAGAGCTTCCAGCAGAGGATCCCATCCACACTTGTGCCTTCGCAACTGTCAGCAGGAGGAAGGAGGTGAGGCGGAGCAGAAGGAGCCTCTTGGCACCTCCTTGGCAGCCTCTCGCTTATCATCAGCCAGAACTCAGGCACTCATTAGGCTCTAGATAGAAATTATTCCAAAGAAAATGCCAGAAAATCGTGCCACCATACTGGCAGGAAATTAAAACTACTCAGAGCAAGTGGAGCCAAGAGAGCTTTTACAATGAGAGGAACATGAAGAGTGTGATCAGCTGCTCTTTCAGGCAGTCAGGATTCATAATGCTGATCCTGATCCACTAGCCAATCAACTGTGCTGCATCCTGATCCTCTGGGGGAGCACCCATGCAACATCCTGATCCACTGCGGGAGCCCTCATACTGCATCCTGATCCACTGGGGGAGCACCCACACTGCATCCTGATCCACTAAGATGCTCCCCCAGTGGGTCAGGAAAGTCCGTTTCCCACCAGCAGAGTGAGATCCCAGAGGGCCCAGAGGGAGTGGGAGGGGGAAGCTGTGAACTAGGCTCTATTGTGTCTGGGTAAATTCTGAGGTATGTGTTGGGGGAGTGTCTCCTAAGAGAAACAGAAATAATAAAAAAGATTTTGGTTTGGCTTTCTTGTTTTTATGTATTTAGATTCAAGTATGTAACAATAAAGTTGTTAAAAGAAAGGTTTTGAAATGCCTGCAGGGGCATGGAGTCAAGGTCAAACTTTAAAAGGGGAATTTAATAAGAGACAGTTGAAAAGGTGATTTAATTCCAAAGATTGTCTTAGTAACTGTTCCATTGCTGTGAAGGGACACCAAGACAAAGGCAACTTATAAAGGAAAGCATTTAGTTGGGAGCTTGCTTACAGTCTCATCCATTTACTCTGTGAGCATCATGGTAGGGAATGTTGCCATGGGCTGGCTGGCACAGTGCTGGAGCGGAAGCCGAGATCACAGGTGACTGGGAAGTTGCAGGTAAAGAGTGAGACTGGGTCTGGCAGAGGCCTTTTAAATCTCAAACCTTAGTGGCATACCTTCTCCTGTAAGGCCACATCTGCTGAAACACCTCCACTAACCATGGACCAAGCATTCAAACGTAAACCTTTGTATGGGGGCCGTTCTTCTTTAAACTACCACGGGCAGTCCTTCTTACACCCTGAAGCTAAAGGAATGATACACAGAAAGGGACACTTGAGCTGCTGGGCACTGCAGCTCACAAACTGCATCATCTGTAGAGAAAACCATGTGAAGCAAGAAAATAACCCAGGAGACGGGTGGATGCAGAGCAAATGAGTGCAAAGGAGAACGTGGCTTGTTACTAAACAACTTTACAAGAGAAGCTTGTCCTCTTTTATCCCACTGAGCCACTGACCCACAATGAGGTGTTGGAGGTTGGGATGAGTTGAGGAATGAAAAGTTGAAGAAGGTCTTGTGATCTATTGGGGGATAGAGTCAGAGAGGAATGGTAGACCACAACAGGTTTCTAGTTACAGAGTTGGTAATGAAACTGAAGATCTTGGCCTTCAGTAGCAGTAGGACAGGCATGGGTCTTCCCTTCAGCCTACTTGGTGCCCTGTGAGGGGTGGGTCTTGGGTTATCAGAGTGGTGCCTGCTGAACTTGAGGTCAGATACAGGGAGAAATGGGGTGGTGGAAGTTAGGGGGGAATGTTCTGTGGGATACACAGCAAATGTAGGTGTGAGGGGGAAGGCTACAGCTGATGTTATGATGCAATGCTAGGGACCAGACTGTAGGACTGGGTATAGCGGAAGGGAAACAGGAGGAGAGCAGTGGGCAGCCTTCCTGGTTTTCTGGCAGGATGTTTTTTTTTTCCTTTTTAATTAAAGTAAGGCATATCCTTCTATTCCTGGGAACTAATGGTTTTGAAATAACCTACATTGATCCTGTCTTTGTGAGCTTTATATAGGTGATGTCCTAAGTCTCATCAGCAACATGAAGGCACTCATTAGAAAGCCACCATGAAGATCCTCCCACATAGCTTTTCACACATAGTCTCTGGGAAATCCGTGTTTACTTCACGTTCTGTGTGACACTTTCTGATAGCCTGAGGCACCCCTTTTACCCAGTGTTCTTATCTCCCCTCCCCTGCCGCGATGCACCGCCCTCGTCTTCATCAGCCCTGCTTTACACATGCCTTCTTTAGTTTGTTAACAGGTCGTGTCATGTTTGTTCCAAACTCAAAATTTTTATGTCATGGACTACCCCTTCCTATCAGATTCTCATTAGAAGTTGTTCTGTTGGATAACATCATTCAGGTTTTATGGTATGATTCTGGTCACACAAAACCCAAGCTAACTAATAATAACTAGAGCCTGTCCATTTTGACACAGTCTACATCCATGGTTTGGGAAAACAGAAATCATTATTTACAAAATCTAAAGACAATAAAATGTAGAATCTAGTTATTTACTTCTAAAAAGTTGATACATAGATTTTCTCACAGAATTCATTATCCATGTACACATTTTTTTTTCTTTAAGGAATCTGGAGGTTGTTCCCTTTGTGAAAATGTCCTGTGTTAGTAAATCTAGTGTTGACTTCTCCATCCTTCATTCTTGCAAGCAGTATTCAGGGGGCTCTTTTAAAGGGAAAACTTGACTAAATGAGCTCTACTGTGGGCATTCTACATGTAAACGGGCATGCGCAAAGCCAGTCTCAGTTTAAGGTATTTGTGATAGGAAAACATTTATGCTTTGCTGTTTCTATAGCTGGCCACATTTACAGTGGGTTCAGTTGCATTTCACAGGGTTCTGGACAAGATCTATAAGGTCCACTGTTTGCCCCTTTTACAAATTAGCTTCAGTAGATTATTCTCATAGTGAAAGCATACAATAGTGTCAAGGTTTAATTCTATTGAAAATCAATGGCTTTCTCTGAAAAGCATTTAACATTTTTCATCTTTTGCAAGAATAATTTGTGGCACAGCTAATAAGCTCAGAATGCTAGTGGTAATAGTTTAAAAATGAGACATGTCTCTCAACCTTGTGACATTCCAGGACTGGTAACAAGGCTGAGGGAGCAGCTTACCAGTCTCTTCCACCTCAGAGCCCTGGGCTGTAGCTGGCAACTGGGAGGGTAACAGCTCCCTGTGTCCTAAAGCGTAGACATGGTAATGGCATTCACACAAAATCCAAGCTAACCACTAATAACTAGAGTTTGTCCCCATAATTTTGACACAATCTACTTCCATGGTTTGGGAAAACAGAAATCATTATTTACAAAATCTAAAAACAATAAAATGTAGAATCTAGTTGTTTACTTCCAGAAAGTTAATATTATAGATTTTCTCATAGAATTCATTATCCATGTACACATTTAGGTGTACTGTGTTCCCAGTAAATATGCCACAAAGCCACACTTGAATGGAAGATGAGTAAAGAAGTGTCCCAGGGTAGGCAGCCATTCTCACTGACAGAGTCATTGTGAGAGAGGACTACAGATACGTATGTTCCCCCTGCTGTCTCCACCATAGAAACCTCTGTTATTATCTCAGTTCTGTGTTACTGGGATTGCCAACCAAGTACCAAGTCCACTCAGTGTGGGTGCCCCATTCTCTCAGATACCATGTGTGTCTTTCAGACACTTAACCATGTCCTAGAAATATATACTTACACCACTTCATATCTGGTCACTCAGTTTTTCATTATTAATTCCTATAATTATTTGCTCAATTACCTTATGATCCTTTTACAGGCATAATCATAGTCACATGTCTATTGTATCCCTGCTACCCACTATAGTATATGAGGACACTCTGGGCAGGTTATTTGAATGAAATAAAAACTAAATCCATATTATAATATATTATCTCCTTGAGTATAGTCTATGTTATAAATTTTATCCAGTGGGTTTGGGGAGGGAGCTAGAATTTGTTGACTAAATCAAGACAAAAGTATTCATCCCTTTTGTCTTTTTATGAAGGACATGATGCCATTGTTACACTCCTGAAGCACTATAAGAGACCCCAGGATGAGCTGCCGTGTAACGAATATTCTCAGCCTGGAGGAGGTACCTCTTTGCTAGTCTGTTTTTATTGCTGCACAATCTTGAGTTCAATGGTAAATGTGTGTTGCTGTTATTGTCCCTCCAGGATGAGGAAGGAGGATAGAGCCAAGGGATGAAGTTCATTTGTGAAAGTCTAAATCAGGGTGAGGCTACACAAAGAATGGCCACCACAATCCACTGTAATATAAATATTCAAGCTTTGCATCCCTCGGAGTGAATGGGCATGGGTACAAGGCTCAGAAGGCCTAAGAAAGCAAAGAACCATCATCATTTTCTATGTCAGTAATTTACTAAGACAAGGAAAGAGAACCCATAGCTAGATACAAATTACAGCAGGTATGTCTGCTGGAGTCTTCTAGAATAGAATTAGGACCTCTTTATGTAGATTATAGAAAAACATGTGCACTGCAGCTCCCTGTGCAGAAGGAGATAGGACACTTAAGCTGGTTTGTGTTTATCATGTTGAACTTTAAGGAGAAATAAATGATTGCTGCCTTCAACTCTACTGTGTAACTTGATTTCTAGATGGCTCCTATGTGTCTGTTCCATCCCCCTTGGGGAAGATTAAAAGCATGACAAAAGGTACCTATAAGCGGGATGGTTGTTGTTTTATTGCTGAAGATGATTATTGCCTAAATACCACAGACATGTATTTTGTTTTATTATGTTGTGAGTGGTGGCTACCTCAGCATTATAAGCAATGCTAGTGGAGACCTTTCTTCTCAGAATTAGCCTTGCCCTCATGCCCCTTAGTCCACAGTTGTCACAACAGGGGATCACTGATGAGTACTGAAGAGAGCTCAGACTCACGGGGGACTATTTACATATATTTTGAAAAAATATAAACTATAAATATTAATATTTTTAGAATTAGAAAATCATTTGCTTTATAAAATATTCAAATTAATAAATTACTTTTTTTTTAAATCTCTCAAATAAGTGACCCTTGGTTACATTTTTGAATGCATGCCACTGATTGTTGAAATTAACATCACTAGTTCAGGAAAGTATTAAACACAAGTCCATGAAAAATTAATATTTAACCACTTGGAATCTGCAGTTTTAAAAGTACTTTTCAGTGTGGAATATGTCCTTAGACTTCTTCCTCGGCTTATCACTTGATGCTTAATGAGAATCCCCTAAAGGCCCAGTTTACCAATAGATATTTGACTTCCTTACTGATGGAGGCTGAAGGGGTCAACTCCATTTCTGAGACAATGAGGCAAACCATATTGGAGGGTAGCTGTGTCTCTCGCCATGTTAACTGAAGGTCAGATGACAAGTAAGGTCATCCCTGATCAGAGAGATTATCCTGCTAAGTCAGAAAGCCACCATTCTCATAATGCAGGCCCAGACCACATGTGCTAAGGTCTTAGGACCTCCAAGTGATCAGTTACAGTTGGAATGAGGCACCATTGGTAGAGCATGTCCATTGTGTATTTATACCCATGTGTGCACATCCTGTACCCAAAATAAAAAGGCAATTATTGTTCGCAGAAAAGGCAGATGTTCTCCTCCTAAGGGCTGAATTACCCTCCCGTTTCCATCTGCAGCTCTCTGAAATTGAATTCCATGAGATTATTGGCTCAGGTAAGCAAAGAAACCAGAGCCCTGTTACATTTTAACAACCTCAGACTCAAAGTCAACTGTAAACATTTATCAACTTCTCTTAAATAATTTTAGGTTCTTTTGGGAAAGTCTATAAAGGGCGATGCAGAAATAAAATAGTGGCAATCAAACGGTAAGCAAGCGGATGAATCGCATGGTCAGCTGGAAAGAGCAGGGACTGGGCCCCTGAAAACTCTCATTGACAAGAACTTGTCCTCACTCCTGTTCTAGATACCGAGCCAATACCTACTGCTCCAAGTCAGACGTGGATATGTTTTGCCGAGAAGTGTCTATCCTCTGCCAGCTCAATCACCCCTGCGTGGTTCAGTTTGTGGGTGCCTGCCTGGATGACCCCAGCCAGTTTGCCATTGTCACACAATACATTTCAGGAGGCTCTCTGTTCTCCCTGCTTCATGAACAGAAGAGGTATGGGCGCTGATCCACACTCACCTTGGACTCAGCATGTGAATTACCTTTATCCCATTCCTAGGGACTTCCCATCAAGGACCCTATTGCCTGCTGACATGTCTAATTGCTAACAAGTATGGCATTTTAAACATGGCTGATGATTTATGACTAATTATTATATTTCCAGAAATGATATACTTAAGTAATATTTTTAAACATTAAGTCAAGGGTAACAAATTTGAGGAATGCGAAGTCAGCTGAGGCTTATAAATAGACTGACCTTGACACATCCACATGGTATTGCACAAAAGCTCAGAACACAGTAATCATCAAGGGTCACAGTACTGATGAGAGAAAGATTTTAAAAAGAATGTTCTTGCCCATGTTGGACCTGAATTCATGTTTTGGATCTCTGTGGATAGTAACTATGGAGTGGTTTCACTCAGTGGCTCCAGAACATTCCATTTCTGTTATTTTCATGGATTTTTGTATGACACAAATAAATTTAAAAATAAAGTAGTATATTTTTAAACAACACATCATATATCTGAATTGACATTTAGTTAAGCAATTCCCAAATATGGAAAGATGTGTTCCAGACTGAACATTTAACTCCATCTTCAATGTGAATAAAAATTTAGATAGAATCACACAGAATAAAAAATCACGGGATGTTTTCTTTTGAGGGACATTCTGAGTGTTGGCTTCAACCACGTTTTTCCCATTCAGTCTCTTTTCTATTCTAGAATTCTTGACTTGCAGTCTAAATTAATCATTGCGGTAGACGTTGCCAAGGGCATGGAGTATCTGCACAGCTTGACCCAGCCAATCATACACCGTGACCTGAACAGGTACGAGGCTTTCCTAAATGACGAACTTATAACTCTGCAGCTCACGAGGACACAGTAAGGACACATCTTAGACTTATCTCAGGACAGAGTTTTCTCTATGCACACTATGGAAGGGAAACAGGCCACTGCCATGGTCTCAAAGAGATACAAAGCTATGTAATTGCCTCTCAGGGACCGTGGAAATCTAAGGAAATTTCCAGAAAAAGTATTGTGTATAGAATACAGCTCTTGATAATGTTTTCATCAAGGACAGACTGTTGCTTGCAGAAGATGATTTCAAGCTTTGCTGATGTAATAAACACTCTAGGCTGCCAATCCGACAGAAACCAAGAACCTGTAGTTATCTATAGTACTCGGGACTTAATGATAGTTAACAAATATGCTACAGATTTACTTACCTAATACATTACACCTTCTACCATTACTTTATTCTTTCTCAATTGGTTTATAAAAGTATTTATTGTAAAAGAATACAGCACATTATGCTGTCAGTGACTCTTATGTCTTGTTTCATCTGCATCTCTTGGTTGCATCATCAGGCCACATATATGGTCTAACCAATCCCACCTAGATTTGTGCATGTGCACACACTGTGACAAAAGTCCCCTGAACACATTGGCAGCAAGTGCCTGCTGTTAGGGCAAGCATGTGACTGGGGTTCTCAGACTAAGGGTTAGGTCAGCAGGCAACCTCAGTTACTATGCAAGACGTCCTTCTGTCTCATGTCATCTTAGCTGACATGCTCTTTTGTGCTGCCATCTTGATATTTATGTATATTCAGCCAAACCACAGCAGGATGCTCACCTAGTTTTCATGCAAAAGGTTTTCGTGTTGAATAGAGCCTGAAACAAATATAGAATCAAAGTTCTCCACAGAGCTAGGACCCCATGGGATTTCAGTGTTTGTCTTAAACAGTGAAAACGTTAAAGTCTTATACCAAGTCCAGTGTGCACAGTAGAGCAGTTTCATCTGAAGACAAAATGTAGGTGTAGTGACCCAGGGCCACTTTTATGGAATTCCCGTCTGCTGTACAGACATGCAGTCACTGCTCCAGTCCTCACCAATAACTCTCACTTCTTGACTGTGAATAAGAGTCAGCTAAGTCCCAGATGTCATATAAAAGGTTTAATTATTAAGGAATTACTTTATTTGCTCACTTAATCAACTACAGCATGGGTGTGCACTATGCTTACAGACAATTGCATATGGTACATTTTCATGTGCAAAATGAAACTTATACATACCCTGCTCTCCAACTTCCCAGGAGATTTCACATCATAACGGAGAAGAGAAATGTCTATCCAAATGTATTTTAAGCAAGTTAAATATACTTAACAAGTTCTATGAAAAAATAAGTAGTGAAATTTTCTATAAAATTCTAGAAAAAAAATGTTAAATCGGTCCAGAGGAGTTTAGAGACAGCACCAAGGATGAACCAAAAATGAAGTCACTCATTCCCTCAGATGAGTAAACTTGAAGGGACATCCAAAGGGTAGGAAGAGAGTGATCCAATAGAGATCAAAAAGTTAAACACATACATACACACTGGCATGCACACACACATGTGAGCACGCATGCGCAGGCACAAGCATGCACACACACATGCGTGCGTGCACACACATACACAAACACACACACACACACACACACACACACACGTTTGTGAAGTCTGAGACTGAATACTTGGAAAGAAGTACAGAAAAGTGGAGCCAGAAGAAATTAATTAGAGCACTCTGGACAAGAAAGGGTGGTTAGATGATCTCTTGGAAGCAAGAAGGTACCCTGGGGACAGGGTGTGTGTGTTCTGCAATCACCAGCCTGAGGTCATCGTATGGAAAGACCAACCTATGCCTGATAGATTCTCAACAAGGACCTAGTCAAGAGATGGATGAGAGAGTGACTGCAGAATCTAGGCAAAATGTTAATTAGTAATAGTGAAGTAAAGTGCCAGGAAAGACAAAGACTTGACAAACAGGTGAGAAAAAAAACATCTAAGTAGAGCTGGTAGACTCTAACACTGGAGGTAAATCATATGGGAAGTTACTTACAGTCCCTTAGTTTTCTTTGCCTTTTCACGACATTTAGGCCAATAAACATACTTATTAATTAATACTAACAAACTTTAGGGAAAAGATTTCAGTGTCAAGCTATCTCAGAAAGAACTGGGGCTTTGTGCATGGAGATGAACTCTTTCTACTCTTGGCGCCTTCTATGGAGATGGAGCAGGAGAGATAGCTGCCAGTTTTCTCTAGCCGTGTCTTCCTCCCAGGTACACATTCTATCATCTTGTTGATAAGTGTAAATTGTTACCATCAGTTACTCAGCAGGACTGGGAATATAAATATTGATTACATATGAAAATAAAACATTTAATGTATAAGAGAAACAAGCTTATTTTATCTGAGTATAATCAAACCAACGTGCTTAAATTTTCCAAAACTGTTCAAATTTTATGAAGCAAGCATACACACCTACCTAGATTTGCAAACTCTTTTCTGCTTATCTTCAACCTAGTAACAACCTTAAAATTTTCACTCACATTTCTCTAGATATGACATTGTACATGGCTCAAAGTCACATGCTTAGTACACCATGGGTGGGGGGGACTTACTACAATTTATTTATATAAACAATATGTCATAATATATGGAAGCAGCTAAGTCTCCACTTTGGGTAGGATATGACTATAACAGTAACTTTTATTCAATAGAAGTAATTGTTGCCTCTAAGGCTTGGTGCCCCTGTCAGCTTACCTAGGCCTAGTCCTGGAAGCGTCTAAACTCCATGCAAACTAGTCTAGGTATAGAATGTTTCCAGCCTCTGGAACTTACCACTGAATATTCTCACCCCTTCTTGTTCTTTCTGGTCTCTTCCTGGCTGGTCAATTCAGCTGTTATGGCTCAAAACTTCTCTTCAAGCTGACTGATTCAATCTGGCTTCTCTTAGCTTCTCCTGAATTGCTCTGCTTGGCTGCTAACTCTGGCAATATGTTCTAATCTTATAGCATCTTCTCATTTTCTGATTCATTCTGTCTTCACCTGTGTCTAGCTCATTGTCTGTCTGCAACCTGTACTCTGTACAGCAGTCCTAGTAAAAACTACCACCTCTCCCTGTATCGCTGTCTCTTCTCATAAAAGTTAGGAATATCCGAATCTGTCAAATCTTGTTCTCTGATTCATCACTTTGTCTGCCACTCAATTAGATACCACTTTCAAACATGGGTGCTTACTTTTGCAAACTAACTTTACCATCATTGCTTGGTATTAAAGGAGTGTACTAAGGACTATATTCCAGCCAGAGGGACTAAAGGTATGTGCTAAGGGTTGAGCGACACCACAACAAGAAACAGGTTTGTTTATTTTTTCCAGGAAATAACACAATCTTAGGGGTTCACAGTGTGATTAAATATCCTCCAACACATAACTGAGGACCAAAATTGCTCAGAAGCAGCTTTTAAGAGAATCCAAGCAAATAAAAGATCACATTGCAGTGGAAAGCTTACTAAGGATGCAAAGCTGGAAGAACAGGCCTGAGTCTTTTCTAAGAGCACACACTTTGCATTTCCTCAGGACTCAGAAAGTCCCCCTGGAGCAAGCAGGGAGAGTTTAGATAACAGTTGCCATCAGACTGATATGGTTGGTGGTTGCTTATGGTTTTATAACAGAGGGTTTTACTCGACTGCTCAAGGTGTGACAGGGCTTCAGGGATAGAGAGCCTGCTCTCTCTTCTCATCTCCTGAGATCAGAACCTTGCATCCATATGTGGAAGTTTCTCAAGCAATGTAGTTTTAGAGAAGTTCTCAGTGGATTTGTAAATATGCCATTGTAGTAAAAATATAGAAGTGGGTGAGGGTAGTTTATATAATCATGGCTACTTCTGGGTAGAGTCTCGTGGAATTTCTGAATGCCTTTCGTAATTGTACAGTGAGGAGGCTACTGGAGATAGCTGGTCAACCTACAGACAGGGAACACTTCCATATTGGGGATGGAGGTTTGTTAGTTCAGCAAAAGAAAAAGCAAAGGAACTTATTTTTCTCTTTGCAAGAAAGACTTCTCTGTGGCTTTTTGTTATAATACCCTGAACATGAATTTCAGTGTTCCATGTATACTACGGAGAAGGGTCACCTGCAGCGAATGGGAGGGTTCTGCTAAGAGGAGGCCATGTTTGTGCAGAGTCTACAGTATTAATCATCTCCATCATGCAGAGAACAAACTGGGCAAAGAGACGAATCTAGAGTCAGCTTCTTGCCCCAATCTTCACACTGCACTTTAATGGAAGATTTTAAAGTCCTTACAGAGACAGAGGGGGAAGGTTTGACGATGGTGATACTTGTCACAATTAGCTTTAATTATCAACTGATACCACTTGCAATCACCTGGGAAGAATCTTACTGAGGGATTGTCTGCATTCTTTGGCCTGTGGGTATATCTCTGGGAATTGTCTTAGCTAATCGATAGGGGAAGATCCAGGCCACTATGGGTGGCCCATAGAGCTTAAATATGTTTAAACTCTTCACAGTTTTATTCAGAAATGCTCTCATTTCTTAAGGAATTACTTAGACCCAGTGTATGTATTTACTTGATGAAGTTGGTACTTAAGGTCACAGTTACAGCTAAAGGCTTTAAAACTTTGTGCTTAAAACTAACCACGTATCTATTCTCTTAGACAAGCTTATTTCTAAACTGTTGGAAAACTGCGACAGCATTGCAAGTGGATGTTCTTATCTCCTGATGAGTACACTGTGACATTCTGCAGCACCATAACTGATGAACAGTAGCAAGTGCTTCACAGTGGACATATGAATACACACACACACACACACACACACACACACACATGTTATATACTATCAAGTAATACATGAATATGTATCTTTTTCTAAATACCTTATTTATTTCCTTATATAGGAAGAAGATTATAAAAACACTCTGTTAGGCCTGTTATGGTGGTGAATCTCAGGTCCTGATAGATACTGTAGGATTATAAATTAGAGATCTGGATGGTATAGTTTGAGGCTAGCTTTGGCTGCATATTGAGATTCAATACAAAGCACAATAAAACAAAGCAAACCCTTCCTGTCATGTTCACACAAGTATTTCTTTTTATAATGCAAAATTAAGTAGTCTGTAGTATAATTCTGAGAAGAACTCTGCTGGAATTTTGAGAGCCATCTTGTTCCACTAAATATAAAAGGAAATAATTACAGATAATTTAAAAACAGAAAACTATTTGGTGGTGAGTGACAGATAATTTCAAAAGACAAACCTGATAAGGGCTAAATGGATTTTAATTTTTGAAGGTGACATTTAAATAAATCAGCATAGATTTTAGGCAATAACAAAGAAAAATGGAGAAAATTTTAATAGTTGTTTTTAACTTGACATGTTTTCTTGCCTTTCAATTGAGTACAAAATACCAAACGGCAATTAAAAACACAACAGTCAAACAAAGTAATTTATTATTTTTCTAATTTTCCATCAGGAATGGAGACTGTATGACTGTTTATTACTACACATGGTGGTGATGCAAAAGGATCTTAGTGATCAGTGGTCAATACTTTCTTGAGATCTCTAATGCCCACATGCAGGCCAAACACATGATTAAGCTGCAGTGTCTCTGGAGATCCAGAAACCTGGGGGCACTTGTGAAATCATCAGCTCTGGTTTCATGTCTGTCTAGTTTAAATCCATCATCACAAGAGAGTTATGACTTTAAGATTTTCTCTTTTTTAAAATTTTTTATTGGTTAATTTTATTTATTTACATTTCAATGTTATCCCCTTCCTAGTTTCCCCTCCACAAACCCCCTATCCCATACCCCCTTCCCTTTGCCTTTATGAGGGTGGTCCCCCCACCTACCCACTCCTGCCTCACCAGCCTAGCATTCCCCTAGGCTGGAGCATCGAGCCTACATGGGACCAAAGGCCTCCCCTCCTGTTGGTGCCAGATAAGGCCATCCCCTGCTTCATATACAGCTGGAGCCATGGATCCCTCCATGTGTACTCTTTGATTAGTGGTTTAGTCCCTGAGAGCTCGGGTAGGAGGGGCTGGTTGGTTGAAATTGCTATTCTCCTATGGAGTTGCAAACCCCTTCAGCTCCTTCAGTCCTTCCCTTAACTCCTCCATTGGGGTTCCCGTGCACAGTCTAAGGGTTGGCTGCAAGCATCCACATCTATATTGGTCAGGCTCTGGCAGAATCTCTCAGGAGACAATGATATCAGGCTTCTGTCAGCAAGTACTTCTTGGCATCAGCAATAGTGTCTGGGTTTGGTGTCTGCAGATGGGATGGATCCCCAAGGTGGAGTAGTCTCTGGATGGATTTTCCTTCAGTTTCTTGCTCCACTCTTTGTCTCTGTATTTCTGTTAGACAGGAGCAATTCTGGGTTAATATTTTTGAGATGGGTGAGTGGCATTTTTTTCTAATCCTTTCCATTTCTGAAATGTATATCAAATGCTTGTTGAATGTTTGAAATTATCAGGGGCTTATGCTGTGCCATGGGTACGTGTGAGGACAATAGACCCTAGGACTAGCACGATGTAGAGCATTTCTGATTATGACTATCATATGGCTCCCATATCTAAGGCAGAATTACTGATCTTAGCCACACATGACTGATTCTAAAAGCCTCAGGTTGTGCTTGAAGCTCTGCAGCTTTGAACAAGTCTCATTTCTATGATCACACAAATGTTGCAGAACGGGGCTTTGGACATTATTGCAATAAACAAAATATGGTTATTTGTTGATCCCATCAAGAACTAGTGCAGAAGTCAGAGATGTGTAGGGCCCTGGTATATGACACAGAGAATAAGTCCCAAGACTCATCAGTTTCTAAGGAAAGTCAGTAACCTGTGGACTCTGAGGTATAGTCCCTGGGGATAGCAGAAATTTCCACGGATTATATATTCTTCACAGACAGCCAAACGAGGAAAGGTTTCCATGTCAGACATTTGCAGTGAATAATTCATGGATGTATTCAAAGTCACACACCCCATGAGAATAAGGAACTTGACAATGATTAAATATATCTCATTCCCAATGCCTAGAATGGAGGTGTTTCAGGCTTCTGATAGTCCTGAATTTGGAACACTGAAAGACAGTTTACCAGTTGAGGAGCTTTAGCCTGGAAATCCAAGCACAAAAGTGTTCAAAATATCATGTAAAACTCAGTTCAAAGCTTAGGTATTTGGGGTATTTGGGATTTCAGATTCCTGGCTTAGGAATGTTCAGTATGTAGTGCATTCATACGCATAAAGGTATATGTATATGAGACTGGAGAGATGGCTCAGGGGTTGAAAGCACTGGCTGCTCTTCCGAAGGTCCTGAGTTCAAATTCCAGCAACCACATGGTGGCTCAAAGCCATCTGTAATGAGATCTGACACCCTCTTCTGGTGCGTCTGAAGTCAGCTACAGTGTACTTATGTATAGTAATAAATAAATCTTTTTTTAAAAGGTATATGTATATGACTACATTTATATTATATATCAATTCACAGGTAAACATATATAGTTCTGGGATTCTATGACAATGAGTGCTTAAAAGCTGTTCTATATTCCCTGCAACTATCATAATATCATTTGTTTTTATGGCTGAACAAAATTCCATTGCATATAAGTAACATACTTCATCCATTCACCTTGAAGTTCAATTATTAGTTAGGTTCAAAACATAAAAATGGCTTTGGGAAAGTGGGGACACATGCTCCTGGGCCAGAACATGGTCCAAATACATGACTGGTTATGTGCAAGAACCCGAGCTACACTGTTCAGCTACAGCACTCCCCTGCACACTTTGGCAGCCCACACCAGTCAAAATGCATGCACACCCCCTCTTACCTTTAAGAAAGAATATTTGAACACAAGCTCTGACTTCAGCACACAGAGCCCTTGGCTGTGTCACCCGTAGCAGAAGGGCACCTCCACGATTATGAATGACAAGTTACTCTATCCTCCGTGTGAACCTGCCTAAGTGTTGCTGTCTGGTCTCCACTCTTCAGTTCCTACCCATTATCTAAACAGAAATTCTCCATCCACCTCATCTGACTTTCTCTGTGTGGATACTCAAGCCCCTCCACAGTCCTCAGTGCCAGTTTCCAGAGGCTGATTATGCCCTAAGTACCCTCAGCATACTTCATCTGGTTTAAGCTTCCCCAGCTGGAAACAGCTGCACAGCCTGATTCTGTTTTCCTTCTCCGGTGCCATAAGGCTATGAGGCCTGAGTAGTTAGTTCTCTGTGAATTCACAGAAATAACTAAAATGTCCTCTGAGAGTCACTTGAAATCTCTCCTCTCTTACCTGTTAGAATGACTCATTTAATTTTTCACTGCATCCACTGGTCCTAAAATTAGTTGTCTTAATGCAATACCTCATTAAGTAACCTCCCTTCGACACTAAACTCCTTCATATCTGAGGTCCGTACTGGAATCAGCAGCACCCATCTGTTATCCCAGTGGTGTTGTAGAACAGACCTGCCGCAGGCAGGCGATCTCCTGTGTTGAGTCTCATCAGAACCTTCAGCTCAGCCACCCCACACCTGGAGGCAGGTTCTAAGCCACGTGTGATTCCTGTGCCTTTAACTGAGCACGGAAAGTTCCGAGCAGGAGTTCTGTAAAAACCCATGATCAGTGTTGGTTTTCTAAGGGATTTGTTTTTCTGTCATTTTCCTTAACACAACAGAGCTACCCCTGAGCCGATCACATCCAAGCCAGGGCAGCACGCTGTTTTGCTGGCTTGGAACTCTCCTTCGTTCCCTCACCCAGGAGCTGAGCGTGGAGGGGTAGGAAGGGTCTCTCTCTGCCAGTGCTTCTCCGAGGCTGCTGCCGAGCTCACTGACCTCTAACTTGCTAGTGCTGCTGGTTCCCTACTTGGCTGTGTTCCCTTCTCCAGAGACCCTGCCTGTATAAAGGAGGCTTTTGAAAATGTCAACAAAAGCTTCTCTCTGTCTGGCCTCATTTCTCTCTGCTCTGGTTTCTTAGGAGACTCGGCGGATACCCCCTCAGTGTCTTGTCGATTTCCTGAGCAGCTAACCTTTCACTAATGATATTAATGCTGCCGCTGGCATCTCTGCCTTTCCCACTCCTCCGTTTCCAACCCCAGCTTGCTGAAATGCATTCATGTTGGATTCTTACAATTCTAAAGTTTCAGTACAATGTGTGAAAGGACCCAGAGTCAGAAATAATCGTTAAAAGCAGGGATTAAGCTTGATAACTTGATAATTCTCTCCTACTGGTTATATTTCTAGCAGCTACTACAGCATGAATTTGACACATAAAACATACAGTGCATTGATACCATTTTAAATACTTTCTATTTATAAATGCTCAATCAGCCTGGGGAGAAAGCCACTTGCCAGGCATATAAACTGTCTTTGCCTTTAGCTGTAGTTGATCATGTATGGTGGTCTGCTAGCTGTGGGGATCATGCCCTTGAAAGTCCAGAGCACAGGGAAGCTGAGAGCCCAGGTGTTGAGCCCAGTCAATACACACGTGAATGATCTCCCCTCCTGTAATCTCTTCTAACCTGTTTCAATGGAACTTCCCTTAGCAAGAACTCTCAGAGAACAATTATACCTGACTTCTTGGACTTAAATGAGAGAATACATCAGCAATCATCATCTTTCTGGAAGAATATTTTACTATTTAATAAGGTTTTTAAAATTACTACACTTAAATTTTGTACAAGAGGGGTGAGCCTGCTACAGTGCGTGTGCAGTTAACAGAGTAGAATTTGCAGGACTCAGTCTGTTCTCTCTTTCTACCATGTGTGTCCTGGGAATCAAACTTAGGTCATTTGGCTTGGTGGCAGACACACGAACCCACTGAGCCATCTCTCCAGTACAACTTAATATTCTCCAGTGTCACCTGTGCTTCTGATGGTCTGCCATTTTGATCACATTCCCTTGTTTTTGCTTAGCATGCTGTAGATGAATGAAGTCTCACATAAGACTCTGAGGAATGCCTTGTTTGCCTATAGATATTTTCTGCAAAGTGTGGGGAAAGGTTGAGGACACATCCTGCCTTCACAGATATCTGCAATCCCCTTGTACATCAAACATCCATCAGCAATCCCATTGCGTAGACTCCTGGCTGGGGCAGAATCTGAGTTAAATGTGACCAGATTCTTCCTAGGTGACTCTCCACAAGATTCATTCACACAGTAATGGGGATGCTTATCTTATCCTTACTCAGCAGCTGAGTGACAACCCTCATGATGCAGAAGAGCCACCAGAAGCACATCCTGGCAGTCAGAAAGTCTAAACTGTGTTTTCATGGGGACTAAGTGGGGTATCTGTGTTCTTATGCAGATTTCCTTCCCAGAGGCCAACCAGCTCACCCAGCAGTGTCAAGATGATTATTCTGTGCTTGTTTAACAGTGACAGGAAGGAATAATTCTACCTAGTCACAGCTTCCTGGTCCTGAGAGACACCTAACTTTGTTCTTCCTCCCTGCATGGTTCCCCATTGTTACATCACTCCACTTCTCTCTGATTCGAGTTCCTCATGAGCAAAATGGAGACAGTCAAGTCAATTTGTTGTGTTAAGCAGTCGAGTCAAATCGCAAGTACACTGGAGAAAGTTCCCACAAAAGAACTTTGCTTTTAAGTGTCAATTCCAAAAGCACAGAAAGGTCTCATCTCAAAGGAATAAGAGATAGTTTACTGTGGAACCCAGATATGAATGGCCATAACCTAGGAACACAGATTTTTGAGCTCTCCAATTTCATGTTCTGAAGTGGTAACAGATTCATGACATTTTTATAGTAACAATACAAAGTCGTAAATCATGATATTTTTTAAGGCGTTGGTGGAGGCAGAAGTCTAGGCACTTACAGCCAAAGGGAGATGTAGATGCCATTATCCTCAGGTACTAGAACATTTTGGCCTCTGGTTAGTGAAAGCTAAATCTGCCTGTATCTTATTAAATGTATTTTACATTATGGTCATGAATTGCATGATTCCTTCTCCAGTGGGGACAGAAATCCTATGTCTCAATTCTTAGAGGAGCAGACAGCTTTCATTAGTCCATTCAGAGCAAAGGGTCAGGGGTCTTGGGTGACCCCCTTCTTTAAGATTGGAGCCCATTTTAATAGACTTCTGCTGTCTGTGGTCTCAGGAAGGTTTGGCCTCTGGAGGTCTCCAGACTCACTGTGGCTTTTGAAGGAATCTAATGATCACAGACATCTTCTGATGCTTCCATTTTCTTCAATTTCTCTTTTCTCACTTCATATAAAGAATAAGAATGATACACTGAGCCTCCTGTTGGAATGTGGGTGGCCTTGAGGGCAGACATTTCCCACTGAACTCTTATTAACCTTGATAAAGTTTCTTTTGTATCCTAAATATGAGGGTAATGAGCTGTTAATTGCCAAACGTCTTCAGCTCTGCAGAAACAGAGGGAAAAGTTAAGAGCTTCCTGTACCTTCAACTTTTCGTCTCTTCTGCTTTGGTACATCTCTCTGAAAACATATAGGCCTAGGTCTCACCCTAAGCCACTTGTTCCTGACTTATTCTTGTCCACTCTAGTGCCTCCTCCAGGCATGCTTCCCACAGGCTACCACATCTGTCATGCAGATGCTGATCTCGCGTTAACATCCCTCAGTCAGCTAAAATCATTCTGGGCTCCAGTGCGTGCCATACTGGACAAGAGGTTCTCTATCAGGGTAGGTACTGTGAAGGTTGTACGATTTTATCCCCAGTGCTTTAGTAGACATTCATTAAATATTTGTCAAGTGCAGGAAAAAATTAATTATAAAAAAACCCAAAGGCTATAAGAATAATATCCATTTCAGTGCTGCTCATATCCAATCTAGTTAAATATTCCTAATTTTGAGGGGTCTTCTAAACAGAAAATGGCTGAAAGGCTTATAGGGAGATTAACAAAATTACTAAGACAATAAAGTTTGTGACACGCTAAGTGTGTTATCCAGGTTGTATAGTCATGCACTCTAAAATGTGGTATAAATTGATATTTCATCCCATTTAACCAGAACAACCATGACTGTATGCAACAGTTTACCTCTCCACATAGGCCTTACTTTGGAGAATTCAGAGCAGGCACAGGAATGTATTTCTTGCTCAATATAAATATGGTATTTCATGATTTGAAAGTTGCTTAGTTAGTTAGTTAGATAGATAGCTGGTTAGTTAGTTTCTGAATTACTATTTCTATTGCATAAATCACTATTCTGAATATTTTTGTGTTGAGGATAATTATATGCCTATTAGTCACTAGCTATCTTTCCTCAAAATAAAATAAGGTTGAATAAAGGATGCAGGTAAAAGTGAAAAACAAAATAATAATTAGTTCCAGTGATCTGATTTCTAATTTCCTCAGGCAAAAAATTAGTCAGACAAACTTATTGTGTAGTACGGACATTGCTCAAGGCTGTCTGTTAATTTATAAGCCAAAACAAGGCCCTGAAACCCTAGCGATTTTCAGTCAATGCTGACCATGTAGACTTGAGCCAGCACTAGCTTTTTCTAAGTCAATTGATTTTTCTTCTCATAGGCAACATATTTATTCCCTAACCTGAAGCATTTCCATGCCTGACTGGAATATTTTTGCATGCAATTAATGTTTTCATTTGACTTTCAATGAGGTCTCAAAACAGTTTGGCTTGTCACAGTCAAATTATTTAAATATTCCTGTGAAAAGAGTGTGGGAACCCAAATCAGATTCGTGGAACCTGCGGAAACAGTGGCAGGGCTCCGTGCACTTGTTATGTTCTTACGTCTAAATTCATCATTTCAGAATGTTTTTATGGTGATGCTCAGTTTCCTAAGCAAAATGAATTATTGAATGTCTTTAATGGAAATTTTTTAATTTTTTTACTGACTCAGGAGTGAATCTCCAAGAAGCATTTTTGTTTCTTTATAAAATATGCCTGTTGTTTCAACAGCACAAGTATATGACACCTTCTGCTCACAGGGAAAAAAATGTTCATTTCTCAGTCATTCTTTACTCTTCCTAATTGACCAGAATTATCTAAATTATGGACATAAGTATGGCCACAATTCTCTGACTAAATTCTGCTTCAGACATATGAAATAAATTACCTGGAATAGGATACATAATGCATACATACATAGAAATATACATACAGATATACATACATACATACATGCATACACACACACATATATATATATATATATATATATATATATATATATATATATATGAAATGGTGCTATCTGTCTTGAGACTAGAATTCTAATAGTTTTACAAGATTATATATATGCTTAAATTCATATATATTCATATATATGTGTGTGTGTGTATGTACATACATGTGCATATGTTTGCTACAATCTTTTAGAATAAACACTAGACCCATGCTAAGCAAGAACTCAGGCACTGTGCTGAGCACACAGCCTCAGCTGAGCTTGTGAGGCTGTGGCTTAGCCTATAATGGACAAGATTAATGGCTTGCTGGGCCTGAAGTCTGAGAACTGGATGAGTTGCAAGGGGGTCAAGGAATCTTTCTGGGCTTGAAGTGGTGCTATCTGTCTTGAGACTAGAATTCTAATAGTTTCACAAGATTATATATATGCTTAAATTCATCAAATAGCCTTTAAAGAGATGGAGTTCCCCCTTCTAAAATGAGTAGAAGATAAATTGTCTAATGCAAGTATAGAATCGAGAAGAGCAAACTCTCTTAATCAAGATACACAAAGTTGCAGGACTTGGAATTATCCCAATCAAGAACAAAAAGTATTTTACCTTTACATTAAGAAGGAGGAAGAGTCATTCTTATTAAGAGACAATCTTATTATGGATATCAAAATAAATTCCAGCGAAAGAAGAATAAATGTAGCTGATTGGAGGAACAAATTTTTCTTCAAAAGCTATCCCTGAATCCACCCTCAGCACACACTGAGGTCAAAGTAGTTGTCTAATGATGGTAGTGTTCAATGTCAAGACTGTGAACAGAGTCAGGAAGGGAGAGCGTGCAATTCCTTGAAAAATGCATTTGCCCTCTGTCCATTCTCACAGACTCTGATATATGTTGATAGTGAGTGCCAGCTTCTGATGATTATCCAATATTTACACTGACCAGCAAAAATGCATAGTGTCTGTGCCACAACAAAGACTGATGGAAAAGACATGTGACCTCGTAACTGTTACTACCTAATAAATATAACATTTGAGAAGGAAAAGATGATGTGTCCACAGAGTATTCCATTCATTAAGTATGCGATGTTCAGTGTGTTGCACTAAATGGCTAAAGAGATTGACTTTGTTACACTGATGAGAGAAGATATCTGCAAGTTCTAATAAAAACTGATACAACAAATGGTTTACAATCTAAACCATCCAAGTGAGGACCAGTAGACAATATAACTCAGGTGCAAGAAACACCTTAGAAAGTGAAAAGGTGTCCATCAAATAATCTCTGTGGAGAATACTTCCATGTCCACCCTGGTCTAAGGTCTGTTAAACCCAAAATAGGGAAGTTTGATGGGACAATTCAAAATCAGTTCACAGAAGAAAATTAGCTGCAAAATAAACGCAATGAGGGCTAGAGAGATACTTGCTCAATGGGTAAAGTGCTTGCCCTAAATGCCTGAGGACCTGAGTTCAATTCCTAGGTCCCTTGTGAAAAAGATGAGTACAGATAGACACACTTGTAGTCCCATGGTTGGAGAGAGAGAAAAGTACGTCCATGATGCTCTCTGGTAATCCAGGCTGGCCAAATTGGTGAATTCAAAGTTCAATGATCTGTCACAAAACAAATAAACAAAACAACATTGGCATACCTCCTGAGAAACTCAGAATTGTGGAACAACATGTTTGTTTATTCTGTAATTAGTCAGAATATACATACCATGTGCCAGAGCCTCTGTTGCCACTGAAGACATTTGTGATGCAAAACAAGTTTTGTCTCTATGGGGGTTACAGTCTTTGAAGGCTGATAATTTTAACAAAGGACATGCTGAAGCATTATGGGAACAGATTAACATGGGCAAATATGGAGTTTCTGGTACCCTTCCATGAGGGACAGGAGCCAAGACTGGCCTGAGATGCTGCCAGTGGGAGTGTTTTCCAGGTAAAGTCCATCAGGTTGCTGAAGATAGAACTCAGCCCCATCCGAGAAGACCTGGAAAGGTGTGCAGAGAAGAGCTTGGGGAAACAGTGCCTAGAGCAGTGAGAAGTGAGAGGAGATGCCTGCTATGCTGATAACAAGAGGGAACCTGAGTAGAATGAAGACTGAGACACTATCCTCTGCAACTATGAAGACAAGAAATCACCCACAGGACTCAACTAGAGGTTCCTAATGAATGTTTAGAACCTCATAGTCAAAGCTTGCCCTTAGAAAGTGCCCATTCAACTCCATCTAAATGCCTTAAATGCTTTATGCTGTGATTACAACTCAGGCAGTACAGTTAGGCCATCTGGCTTGCTTCTGAAGACATAGCCATTGCCACATCCAGTTTACAGTTGCTAGGTGACAGTGCTGGCTTTGGAATGTAGGCAAACCAGCTGCAGCTCTGGAGTCCTTATTGTGTCATTGTGCTGTTGCCACTTTCCAACACAACTCAAGTGTGTTGTTAAGAAGAATAGCGGACCTAGCCAGCAGAATGTTTACAGGAAGTCTTGAAGTCCTAGGCAACTACTAGAGGAGGTTGCAGCTGCATTGCTGCATATTGAGCTGGATATGCAAGACAGGGGTTGCTGGATCCAATGTGGCTGGTGGACTGCTCTAGTACAGAAGAAATTGATTCTATAGGATAGGACTCAACCATACATGCAATGTCCTTGCAGTTAATTTGGGAACTGACTATGGGACGATGCAGAATGAGAGCAGATTACTTGAACCCAAGTCCTGATGGTACACTGTCGTTTCTGAGTCCGAGTTGTCTTAGATCAGCAGACTGTGTCCATTCCTCACCTACCAGAGGTGTTCTGGAGCAACCAGCAACTGTCTGCCTGCGATGCTTTAGATGCCTAAGCACCTGTCAATCTCCTGCTGGGATGGACTCCTTACAAATAAGGACAATCCTCTCTTTCAGGATAAGTCACTTGACTGATTTCCTGCTTTCCATGCCTTCCTACATCAGATCTCTTAGTTTCTGTTTTCTGAGACATTCAAATAAATACGAGTTGACTTCTTGGCCTAGTACCACATGAAATGCGTGCTTTTCACATTTTATCATTTGGAAACCAATGTCTGGATTTCAGAGGAGCTTCGTCAGTAAAATGTTTAATTTAAAGCTTTAATTTTGCAAAGCTTGGGAGCATAATTAAGGATTAGATAATACACACTGTCTTCTGGAACTAAATAAACTGGTTACAGCTAGAGTTCGGGCAATATTCTGTGCTTAGACACAGACCTTCTGTAGCTATTTTCCTGTGTTCCATGGGGCACTGTGAAGACACAGAACGAATAGTCCTTACAGACAGTAAATAAATAGTAGGCACAGCTCGCATCACACCGATTATCTGCAAACAATGAGCAATGGGGAACTCAGACACAGGTGAAAGGGAGTGGGCACCAGCTTGATATTTCCTTTATTCTCATAATTGCAAGACAATTTTCTTCAATTACATTGGAGATGATATCAGGTATAATTAAAACTGTGAGGAGAGAAAGGAATAATGGGTTAGATGGGCACAGAGAGGGACAAAGGCTCGAAAGAAAAACCAAATTATTTACAGACATCGTCTCTGAATCAAGATAAAAGAACGTTTTAGTGAAAATAGAAGTCGTTACACAGACCTGCTGCCTCCATCAAGAAAGTAGCTTTGAACGAGATGGTGCTCACTCACAGAGAATGGCCGCTGCCAGGCAGCTAATAGATAACATGGAAATGGGAGGTTTTGTCTCTTAGATCATGTCTAAGAAGACGGGCTAAAACAAGTCAACTGGGACATTTTTACAAAACCTCCATCTCTACGCCTTTTAAAATAGTGGATAAGATAAACAGTGACAAAATTGTTTTAATCAGTAATTGTATTACATTTCTGTTGTGGTGATGAAATGCCATAGCCAAGGCAGCTTATAGAAGGAAGGTTTTACCTGAGCTAGGGTCAGAACATCATGGTAGGGAATCATGGCAGCCAGAGTCAGGCGTGACAAGCACAAAGCTGGGAGCTGATATCTTCAAACACAACCAGAAAGCAGAGAGAATGAGCTGGAAGTGGTATGAGGCTGACATATTCCTCCAGCAAATCCACACCTCTTGAGGCTCCCCAAATATCACCACCAGTGACGCACCAAATGTTCAAATCTCTGAGCAGGTCTTAATCAAACCATCAAAGTGTGGTCTGATCAGGCTGGGCTGTAAGAAGGAAGCAGGCCAGAGTTAAATGTGGCCTTTAGTCAAATGTTGGTCCAGTCGTTGTAGATCAACAGCATCATAAAACCTGAAATAGTGATTTCAAGCTAATGTAAAAACTTCCTAGAAATCTACTGACATAATGAGCTGCTTCCTCCCTGTGTTCCACTAACAGCTTCGAAGTCCAAATCCTACGCTGAGGGATTTGCTTCATGTTAAGTTATGCTGAGGTGGCAATTCTCCTGTGTGTGCATCTCCCGTTCTCCCAGTGTGTTGTAGTCTTGGGTGGAAGTCAGTTGGTTGCAGTAACATTGGCTTATTTCTGTGGCCTTTGTTCTATCCTACTGGTCTCCATGTCTGTTTTAATGCCAATCCCATGCCTTTTCAGCTGTGATGACTCTGTAATAGTTCTTGAAATTAAGTATTGTAATGCCTCTGGTTTTACTCTTTTGGCTCGAGACTTCTTTGGCAATTTTGATGTCTTTATAGCTCTGTATGAATTTTAGATTATTTTTACAGTTCACTTAAGAACATTGATGGTATTTTGATGGGCATAGCATTGAGTCTTTGAATTGATTTGTACTAATTTTAGTACTTTAGTACTAATTTTTCCAACCCAAGCTACATTGGTGTCTTTTCAATGTGTTTCACAAGTTTACAGAAGCCTCTCACTTCCTTGGTCAAGTTCATTCTTTGGTATTCATCTATTTAGCTCTGATTTCTTTCCTTGACTGTATTACTGATGGAGTCCAGGAACACTACTAATGTTCCATGTGTTAAACTGTATACTGCCAGTTTACTGAATTCATCAGATCTAGTTATCTTTCCTTGGGGATAAGATTAAGTTTTCTTGTTCATAGAATTATTTCATTTGTAAACACGGATAATTGGAGTCCTCACTTGCTATTTATATTTCTTTTATTTGTTTTTCCATTCTTAACTCTGCCGGCTAAAGCTTTCTGTATAGAACTGAACAGCAGAGGTGGTGGGGAACATTGTTGTTTCATTCCTGGCCTTACAAGAAATCTCATATTAAAGGCCTTCACCATCTCATATAAAGTTGATTGTGGGTTTCTCATAATTGGACCTCATTTGGATAGTCATTATAGATAACATTACGGTGGGGCTTCAGAAAACTAAAAATACATGTACCACATGATTCAGGTCCCCTTCTTCTAAATAGATATGCAGTAGAAATTAATACTATTATTAGTTAATAATTAATGAGATACTTAGGATATATCAGTGTCCATATGTCCATTGCATAATTATTTAAAAGAGCTGAGCTATGAAATCAGTCTAGCTATCTATCAGTAAATGAATAAAGAAAGCATCCTATGCATACATGCATACAACATAGCATTGTTCTTCCATAACAATAGATGGACCCGAAAGGCCTCATCTGAGGGAAATAAGCCAAAAGACAGTAAAAGAAGTCTGTCTTTCCTCTGTGTCTCAACACATAGAAGCTAAAACTAACAACCAGAAAGAGAAAGCAAGATTTCTGGAGATGGACCATGGTAATGGTGGTCAGATTTAATTGGTGTACACCGTGCTCATGTATGGAAATATCACACTTAACCTCATTAATTTCTACATTAATCTATGGTGATAAAGCATTTATGACTGAGGTCAATAGGCAGACTCAATAGGACCCTTTTAGTATACTGCAGCCCATGCATGATTCTCCAGGGTAGCTAGCCTACCATGACAGTGTTTTCACTGGCTGGAATCACCCTTTAGATACCTGTTGCCATTTCAATCATCATGGTCTAGCAGTGGTCCACCCCCATCCGGGTCTTAACAATTAAAGGCAAAAGAGACTTTCAAAGGCAGCACAGTCAATACATGATTATTGGACACAAATGGAGACTCAGATGCACGTGCCTTTCAGATTGACATCCTCAGGAAACCTGTTGGGCTCTGAGGGTCCATCCAGTCAGAGGATGTGTAGTTCTAGACAGGTCAAAATTCAACCAATAACTTAATGCATGTTCTTATTACAGAATAATCGTTACATACGTTTGAGAAAAAAAGAATGTAAATATATAACTCATATATATTTAATCTGCAATCTGTGAAGAGTCGAATGTGTCAAGATGTTGTAATTAGATGCACTTTTCAAGCTGTAACTGGCAGAAATGCACTCACCATGGTTTAAGCAAAACAAGAAATTGTTTCCATTTACCACGACTCAGAAATGTAAAGTAAATGCCATGGAAGTTCAGCAAGACCTGGAATTCCAAATCACTACGTGGAGCTTGCTGTCAGCTCTCAGCTTTCTTACCTCATCTCTTTACTGCCGTTGGCTGCACTCCCAAGTTCCACCATGCAGCTGCTTTTATAACAGAACCAGGTCTTCAGTTTACACACAAACAGCACATGCCCTGTAAAAATCTGCAACTCTCACTGGCTTGGCTGTGGTGCATTCCTAAGTCAATCCTTAGTCATGAACATCCTAACAATTTGTGAACCACTGTTGAGTCTTAAGTCTACCTGAATCTCATGAACTACCAATATGGAGAGGAAATAGCAAAGGAAAAATAATGATCAGTGTCTGCTTGGGAAACAGACAAAACAACTGCTTTTCACATGTGCAACCCAGGCAATAACCCCAGTAGTACCTAAGCAATCATGGCAGGTAGATTTGACATCCCTCCAGGAAAGACAGGGTGACAGAGATATTTCTTTGGCACGGTGGGTTATTCACACTCTAGTAAGAATAAATTGTGAATTCCCTAAGTTCTGTGGGAGAAGATTCCCATCTAATAAAGTTGGAGGACTTGTCCATGTGAAGCCCTGATCCTACAAAAAAGATAGAACTAGCCAATAATGACCTAGGTGCAGTGAAGGCGCACAGAATGTTTGTGCTAGAAATGGGGTGTGGTCCATGGGCACAATGGTATGATGGTTGGGACTTTAAGCAATAAGAATGCATAACTAGTTCTTTAAGCCCTCACCTTTCTTACTCTCTAGCCCTCCTTCTCTCTTTCCCTCCGCCCTCCACGTGACCATGCCCCCCTCTCTCTCTTTTTACCTTCTCTCTTTCTCCCTGCCTTTCTTCAATAAAGCTCTAAAACCATAAAAAAAATGCATAACTAGAAAGCTAAAGCTAAATACAATATCACAGACCGAAATATCCCAGCCAATCACATGATGATGTAGAACCCACAAATTCTCCCTGATGAGCTGGGTAGAAGGATCAGGAGGGCAGGGGGAGACGGATGCCGAAGGCAGGAGCACTGCTGGGCTAAGGGAAGTCTCAAGTTTGGAGCTCTGTGGAGATTTAGAGAAGGATCCAGACTATTCAAATAACTGTTCTTGAGAGCCATAAGCAGAAGATGAGTCAATTAAACAGAGTGGAGTGGATTCACTGATGCCTTTTGGTGAGAGAAAGAATGAGCAGAAATTTAGCTCTTTGCAGAGACTTCTTAGGGAGCCAAGAACTGGACAGTTTCAATTTCCTGACTCATCAAGAATGAAGAGAAGGCGGATACCTTGGTAACTCTCAGGGATTTTAATGTCTAAGAGGAAGCAGCTTTGTTCTCCTTTAGTGAAGGAATCAGTAAGTGCGGAAGTTTTAAATTCAACATTTACTTTTCCCCCAATCCCTGGCAGTTGATAAAGGTAATACTTAAAGACAGAGTTTGAGTCAATCTCACTTAGAGCAAGTGGGTACAGCTTGCATGGGAATCTTCTTCCACACAGAATGGTGTGAATGGGGCAATAGATATCCCTGTGTAAATCATTTCAATTTTATGTGTATACACACACACACACACACACACACACACACACACACACACACACAGAGAGAGAGAGAGAGAGAGACAGAGA
The DNA here is from genome assembly GCF_900095145.1 of Mus pahari. Taxonomy (NCBI): domain Eukaryota; kingdom Metazoa; phylum Chordata; class Mammalia; order Rodentia; family Muridae; genus Mus; species Mus pahari. The sequence continues at coordinate 142,032,384 of NC_034593.1, read as the reverse complement.
CAGAGACAGAGACAGAGACAGAGAGACAGAGAACACCAAATATAATTTTCATGTACTAACAAGCTTTTATTTTGTAGTGAAGTAAAGAAAATATTTTTAAATATATTCATAGCCCAAAGTAAGATGTTTTAAATTTTTTTACTTACTGTTTTTTTATACTCAACTCTATGCCTCAGACCATTGTTATTCATACGGATGTTGATGCTTTAACAACACTGTCCATGGAAAGGTATGCACCCATCTGGGTTTGATATGAAAGGAAATACATAAACATCTCCTCAATTGTTTAGTGACTCTCACCCTTCAGTTACAGGGCAGTCGAGCACTCTGTTCTCCAGGTAAGTTGGAGAAGCGTGGTTAATAAGCTGGGGACTGGGTGGGGCATGTTTTCAGACTGCCACACTCATTTCCATAAAGGTCCTGGAATGGCAATTGCACAAATACAGTTCTTTTGTTGGGAGGTTGAGAGATAATAACTGCTGACACAGAAAGAGTGACTAAGGAAATAGGGAGTCAGATATGACCAAAATTGTCTTTCCCATGTAAATTCAAACAATAAAATCCTATGCAATTATTTCAGAACCTTTCTTAGGTCAGTTTTGTAGTAAATTCTTCAACAGGAGCCTCTGTTCCTGCCAGGGTTCTGATCAAAGACACTGCACCTAGTACAGTTCCATTATTAATATTTCTCTTAGATGGTACCATAAGATAAATACAAGATTTAGGTCTGTAGATTGAACAGTGAACAATAAGCTTAAATTTGAATCACTCAGAGGTCTCATCTTAATATTCTGTGATTTATTGTTTTGTTTGTAATAACTAAATGTACCCTGTATAAAGAATTCTCCAAGTGCAATTAATAAAAAACAGCACAGAATCAAGTGGACTGACTCCCTGTATCAACAGGCACCGATCATGACTTCTGCATTTCCAAGTAGATCCATATTCAATAAAAACCTGTTTAACACATTTCCTTTCAGATGGGTGGGGGAGTTCTCAGCAACTGCACAAAGTGGAGCTCAACAAGCTCAGCTCAAACCAACTTAACGTGACAACACTATGCTGTGGGTTCAAGTCTACACACAGCAAACAGGGCGAGATCTGGTTCTGAATTTCTTTTTTAGTTCTAAAATAACACGTGTTTCTGTTCTGCACAGTTGCCAAACTTCGATCACCTCATCACTAACTTAATTAGACACTTGAACACAAAGTGGCCTTCGAGTTGTTCAGCCTACAGATTCAAACAAATCGCAAGCTATCAGTGGTACTGTGCTAGCTTCTGATGCTAAAACATCCCTATGAACAAGGTGAAAGTGGGTTGGTGGGTAAATATCTTTTGGGAGGACAGATATTTGGATTTTCACCCCTACAATCCCTGGAAGCACACCCAGAGTGGGAATTCTGCTTCCTCCTCAAGCCCTCTCATATGCAGACAATGAGAGGCATCGCTGAAAGCCTTGGCTGAGCTCCATGCTAATCACATTCATGGATAATGAGGAGTAGTTGAGTTTGAAGCTCTCTATACCCCTTTTGCTGCAGGGTGCCTGTGTTCTATGCTCATTACCATTTGAGTGAGGAACAGAATCTTCTCCTGTCTGCTTTATGTCCTATCTAGTAATATGCTCTATTAAAAGCCTGGCTCCCACCCCAGTGCCATTCCACTCATGCTACAGTGACTGCTTCTGGCCTCTGAAGTTAAGATATACACAGAGAAATGGAGAAAGACTGTATGTCTCACCCAAGAGCAAGGCAGTAAAGATCTCGTTACCTCGGCTGAGGCTATGTCAGGATGCATACTTCTAATAGCCCAGTCTAACTCTCCAGATTCATCACTGCTATACAGTTTCATAGCTTAACGTTCTGTTTCTCATTTGGTTACTGTGTCTAATTATCAAGACTGCTGTGCATATGTCTAATTTCAGGTTTTTTTTTTTCAGGATGTCTTCATAGTTGCCCTTAACTGTCAGCTTGACATGTCTAGAGTTGTATGAGAAGGAAATCATAGTTGTCCAGATCAGATGAGACTCTGGGGAGATTGGTGGAGATTGTTTTAGTTGTTCGTTGACGTGAGGGGACTCAGCCCACTGTGGGCAGCACCATCTGGAGGAAGGTGGTCCTATGAGGAATAAGAAAGCCAGCTGAGCGTGAACCTTTGAGCAAGCTAGCTAGAAATATTATTCCATGGTTTCTATTTTTCTGTCTAGCTAGAGTCCTCACCCTGACTTCCCTCAATGACAGGCCATGACCTGGAGGCATAAGCTACGTGAATCCCTTACTCCCTTAAATAAGAAGCAGCAGGACCTAGTGGGAGTCACCCTGATCACTGGTGTACCTTCCTAACAGATTCAGTAACCCCCCTTCTCTCGTCTGCACTCTGGGTGTAGCTGTGAGCATTTTATTCTGACACTCTTTACCTCATTACCTGCTGCCGCCTAAACACTGAACCAATTTAGTCTCACTACCTTTGCACCTATGAAACCTAAACCTAAATCAACTGTTTCCCTTCATCATTAAGTTGCTGCATATAGTTTGTGATAGTAACTGGACAATAACCAGTGCATCCAATCTCTTTCTGACTGACAGTTAGCGATGGCCCTATATGTAGGAGCTTTCTCTCTTCTCTGTCTGTGGAATGCAACTCTGAGCTGACAAAGCACTTTGGAACCCCCTCACGCTTACAAGTTCTCTGGCTTTTTCTGTTACTTCTGTAACACTCCTGTCTTAAAAGACTGTGTCCCTAGTCACATTTGCGTATACTTTGTTTCTGTTTCCAGTGTCTGCTGGACATTTTCAAAGGTTCTAGTAAGAGTATAGATCTCTTTATCAAGTTGACCTGCCTCCCAAGAGTCACGTTAAGGCTTTTCCCATACTAAAGAGAACCCATTGCTGAATGGTCAAGTATGAATGGTTGCTACCATCTGCCTCAATCACTGAAGAATCTCTGCTTCAGCTCTGAGATCCCAAAACAGCCTTCAAGGTGTGTTTTGGGCCCCATCTCACTCCATTTACCACAGTGAGAATCTGAATGGGAAGACTTCTGTGTAAAAACCATCCAGTGATGAGCAGGTGTCAATTTGATCTCATTTTGAGTTAAATGGTTGCTCTGACTTAGTACATGTACTTGACTGCATGATATTCAAGGAAAGCTACGGATAGAGGGATAAGAGGAGTGATCGGATAGCATCGCCATACTCTCTCCTTACAGTGCCATTCAACACTGTATGCAGATAATGTGACCACTGATGTGGAGAACATCAGTGAGGGGCTCTGAGAGACAAATACTATCAACTCAGAACTTGGGAGATGAAATTCTGTGGGATCCTGCAGTATGTGCCATTCAGCTTTCTGTCAGGGACTAAGTCATGTTGGATGAATGGAAATATGAATTAGATACCTACTCTATAAATGATTTGTTTTGGTAAATATTAAGAAAAAATCAAGTATCACCATGTTTCCCAAAATTTTGTTCAAGGACCCAGTGGGAAGCATCTTATAATTAAAACCTCACATTCATGCTTGCGATGTAGCTGCAAGTTTTGTTGCTATGTATGCGAAAATAGAAGTTTAAGTGAATCTGGGCTGTGCCATTCTGTCTCCTCCAGAGTTGCATGTCTTCTTCACATTAGAGATTGCATGTGTGATTCTCTTTTTATGTTAGGAGAAAACTTACTGGAAGCACAGGCCATCATTTACACCAACTTAGGGCAATCCAGCAAACCAAAGTTTATGCTTTACTTTGATAGTTCTCTTTTGCTGTATTTTCCTTTAATTCCTGGGAAAGAAGAGACCTTGTTCACCCCAAGACCTATGCTGTGTGGTGTCAAAGGCAGGGAGAAATACTGGGGATGACAACATTGCTCTCTGAGCATAGAGGACAGGAAGGGGATCAAAGAGGAGATCACATGCTACAACATGCTGCAGCCACTGATGCAAGGATTCCAGAGAAGAGCGGGGCTAGCCTGAAACCTCCTTCCCCTTTGTCATGAGCTATACAGGAAGGTATAAAATAAGATATCTATCAAGGAGCAGGTGGAAACTGTGGTACTGCTGATGTCTTCTGTAAATGATCCTTGAATAGGTACTGGTTGGACATTAGTGTTACAACAGATATCAACTTCTATTGCCACTGAACATGTGTTTGTGCTCATTTTGAACTGGTCCTTCTTCAGCTTCAGAAAGTCCCTGATCTCACAAACTTGAATAATTTCTTCATACACTGCTTGTCACAAAACTACAACCCTCATGCATGACCCTCTTTCTTTCAGAACTATCTAGACTCCTAGAAAACACTCTTTAACTTCTTGAAAATAAAAAAGGTTCATATATATATACATATACATGTGTTTATAGTAATATATGCATGAAATTATCATATATATGAAGATAGAGCATACACACACACACACACACACACACACACACACACTCACACTTGTTTAGCTGTAAAAAGAAAGTTCACTTATGCCATTAGCACTGGGGATAGATCAGGGCATTTTATTTTATTTACTCTTTCTTAGTCTATGAAACAAACTGCTATGGAAAACAAATAAGGATATATTTCTAAGTCACTTTCCATGGCACCATATGGGTGAGTTATGTAGGTAAAAATGTTTGTTTTCTTCCCCCAGTTCTGTCCTCCTTGGTTTTATCTGATTTTCCTTCTCACCCACTCTCTATAGGTAACTTCTATCTACGTGACCTGTCTTATCTTCCCACAAGTCAAGTTCCCAAAAGACACTTTAATTACAAGCATATATAACACAATAAAGTAGAGAGGGAGAGAGAGAGAGAGAGAGAGAGAGAGAGAGAGAGAGAGAGA
>NC_034593.1:142010202-142027522 GCF_900095145.1 Mus pahari | reverse complement strand
GAGAGAGAGAGAGAGAGAGAGAGAGAGAGAGAGAGAGAGAGAGAGAGGCACTGGCTGCTCCCGCAACTGGGATGGCCCAACCTGTAACTCATATACTTTTCTGTGACTTATCTCCTTATGTCTTCTGAGACTGGAGTAACTGCTATGTCACCCATTGAACAGACAGAGGCCAAAGCTGAGGAGCTAGGTCATCACTATTTTACATGTATAGAAAGTGAGACTAGGAAGTTAGATCAATAGCTAAGACCATGAAGGAGTTACTTCATACTTGACTCTTCACTGCTATAAGACATGAGTAAATATATTTGGTGCAGACTTGTAATGGAAAGTTAGGGAAACAGATGGCCTCCACGGCTGGCTTGACAGTCAGCCTAGATGATTGCTTAGTCCCAGAACCCATAGACCATGCCTCAAAACATAAATGTCTAGCTTCTGAAGAATGACAAAAGGTTGACATCTGCCAGATATGCATACATATCTGTGCATACACGTGTACTAATGGCACATGCATGCTGTCACATACATATCCACACAAAGATCTCTCATAAGAAGCCTGGTTTCCCTAAAGATACAAAGCCATGTCTGTCCTCATGTGGGTGACAGGGTCCATCCACACACTCGTGCTCCATGTGGCTCTATTACAATCTGTGTAACCGTCGCTTCCTAAATCACTTCAAACATGCAAAATGAATCATTACAGTTTGAGTCTTTAAGTTTCTCCATACATAGTACTTGATTACTATAAATTAAATTGACTTTTATTTCTTGCTTCTTACTGCATTTGTGCCTATTTCTCATTTGAATACAAGTTTTTATTTAGATTTTTTACAACTCTTTAGTATTTGTACTGGCTAATTTTGTGCCAACTTGACACAGCTGGAGTTATCACAGAGAAAGGAGCTTTAGTTGGGGTAATGCCTCCATGAGATCCAGCTGCAGGGCATTTTCTCAATTAGTGACCAAGAGGGGAGGGCCCCTTGTGGGTGGGACCATCTCTGGACTGGTAGTCTTGGCTCTATAAGACAGCAGGCTGAGCAAGCCAGGGGAAGCAAGCCAGGAAAGAACATCCCTTCCATGGCCTCTGCATCAGCTCCTGCTTTCTGACCTGCTTGAGTTCCAGTCCTGACTTCTTCAGTGATGAACAGCAATGTGGAAGTGTAAGCCGAATAAACCCTTTCCTCCCCAACTGCTTCTTGGTCATGATGTTTGTGCAGGAATAGAAATCCTGACTAAGATAGTATTCTTCTGTCCTTGGTATATTTCTATTTTAGTAACCTCTCTGTGGAAGCCAAAAGTAAATATTGTTTTTCAAAATTCCAACAGATTCAATGGCCGTCCCTAGAAATTCTGAAACTCACACAGTTTGCAGAACTGCTTCGAACTTGATCTATGTATGCCATGGCCAGAAGAGCAGTTAAGGGCCAATATGGTGGTGTCCCTAATCTCAAGATGCAAGAGTCAGAAGCAGGGTGGCCACAACACACTGGCACACAACCTGTTTTACCCAGTGATCCCAAGGCTACACAGTTATACTCTATATCTCAAAACTAAATAAATAATTTTTAAAAATCACAAATAAAAATTTTAAAATAGTTGGACAGTATTAATTAAAAGGATAAATGAAAAAAAAAAACACATTGTTTCAAATAATTCTTGACCAGTAAATTGAGTAGTGGGATTTTGTGTGAGTTAATTCCAAAATATGGAAACCCAGGTTCCAAATCACATCAGTAAAGGCCCTTTCTACTCATATAGAAACTGGCATCAAAACACCAAGCCTACATGACTATTGATACTCAATTTCTTATCTTAAAGTTGTAGATGTAGCATCTTACCAGGGACGCTTGTAAATTTCTCTTAAATTACACGGCTACTTAGTGATAACTGAGCAGAGAACCCACCCTACCCAGCACTCAGGCCCAACCCACTACACCTTACACCCTTCACATTCTCTCTGTGTGACTATAGAAATTCTGATAATAAAATAGAGTTTTGTCTCTTAAGAAATAGAAACATATATTAAATTTTTAACAGAATTTTAAAATTCTACTTTAAATCAGTATTGTACCATATACTTCAAGTTGTGCCGTAATTCTTTTATCAGCTTTGTTTCAGCTACCTTCTGTTATTTCTCTATGAGCTCATCAGCTGCCGAATTAAACCATGGAAGACCAGAAATATAAACCTGGCATCTCTGAAGAGAATAAAAGGGGAAAATCCTGGCATTCCTTCAAGATACAGTAGTGTAATGGGAAGATGATGAGCTAGCTGTCAGAAGCCAGTGGGGATCTTGAATTGAGATTTATTCTTTGAAGGCCTAACTGTTCTCTTATGGTGCTCTCAAAAATCAGGAGTGTTTTATGAGTGAGCACAGCCTGAGACTGGCTTTGAATGATCTCACTGAGTTTCAAACGGACTGATTCTCTTTAGTGTTCAGTCCTGTCCTGTGGCGATTAAGACACTTTTGAAAAGAAAAGATTTTTCTCCTTGACAAATGGCAGTTATTGCGGAAAGGATTTCTGTCCATGTAGTTGTGCCGTGAGTTGTACACTGCATGCTAAGTTTTAGGGCTGGAAAAGTACAAGTAACTGCACATGCTTCAATTTTGTACCATAAAATTGAAGTTGCTGGCAAATGCATACCATCTGCCATGCTTTCACCCCCCAGGCACTTGCAATCTTCATATGTCATAGCATATTATATTTGAAGATTTTCTTCCCATGAAAGATAATAGTGTGACTGTTCCATTAGGTAATAAGCATGGCTATAACTTCTGAACAGGTAAGGTACTATTTAGATGCTAATTATCACCATTTCAAAGCATTTGGAATGCAACTAAGTGTGGACACCCTGATAAAAATCCTTTTATCTTAAAGAGAGGGTAATAACCCCGGGTGAAACTCTTTGGCTTTTGTGGACATCAACCAGAGAACATGCTCGATAAATAGTCACGGTAGAAATGTAGTCAAAGGAGATTATACAAGTAGGTCGAATAGAGAACAAATGTATTGTATGCATTGAAGAAAGATTCCCCATCATACACAGGGACACTTCCTGTATCAAAATAAAAAATTCTGCCAGTTCTGCAATGAATATTCCTTATGATCCATTATCTTTGCCCTGAAGAAAAATAATGTAGAATGAAATCAATCACTTCTCTCTAGAAACCAAAAAGTAGCTATGGTGCTTGGATGAGAAATGTCCCAGATAGGCTCATGAATTTGAACATACGTTCCCCAGTGGATGACACTATTTGGGATGGTTGTGAACTTTTAGGATGTGGAGCCTTGATGTGGGAGGAATTTGAAGGTTTATAGCTGTGCCTCAGTTCTAGTTCAGGCTCTCAGCGTTCTTCTGTGTGGCTGAGATGTGACTTCTCTCAGTTTCCTGATTGATCTAGCTGCCTGCTGCTGTGCCTCTCCCACTGCTATGGAAGTATCTCCAGGTGGTTTCTGGTCATGATATGTTTACCACAGCTACTGAAAAGTCATTAATACAATAGGTAAAGAACAGAAGCAAACAATTATTCAAAATTTGGAATGTGAAAGAGGGAATTAGAGACGAAATAGAAATGACATTGTTAGATAATCTTTATTGTCAGCATGACAGCGAACCATCCTGGAAACATACTTATGAAGCTGTTTCCAGGGTCTACAGGAAAAGCACAGTCTGCAAATGGCTGACACCAACTCCTGAGGTGGACTCTTGGGCTGTATAAATATGGCAAAATGAGCTGCGTAAATAGGAGATGAAAAGAAACCACCATTCATTCTCTGCTTCCTGACTGTAGACATGATGTGACCTGATGTCTTGTGTGCCTAACACTGTGTCTTCCCTGAACCCCTAAGATCTAGGCCCAAGTCAACCCTTCCTCCCTTAAGGTGTTTCCCTAAGCACTTAGTAATGGCAGTGAGAAAAACACAATACAGAAGGTAGATTTAAATCTGGCCTTGAATGATGGGCAGAGTTTGTTCACATACAGACATTTAAAAAAGAGAGAGGCACATTTTAGGTGAGGGATCTGGATAACTTAAGTGTTGCTTTCCATTCTCAACCAAAGCTCCTGGTAGCACACTATTCATTGGTAGCAGCTGCCTCTGAGATCTGAATGCTCCTAGGCCCTGTGTATGCATCCTTTTCAAGCTTCTATCTGCAAAAAGTTTTTAAAAGTTTAAATATGTGCCACCTTTAAAGAATAAATGAACAAAAACTGGGATAAATACACAATCTTTATTCTCCCTCCTTCAAACAGCGTGCAGTTCACTCTCACAGGGGCAGACACTGTACTCTGCTCATATACTTTTTTAATGTCTTTCTTTCCTACTATTATTAATTTAGTTAAAGCTTTGTATTCCAATATCAGCATCCCCTCTCCTCCCAGGGCTCCCTCAAACAGATCCCCCCCTTCATTTCCCCCTCCACTTCTCTGAGGAGAGGAGTCCCCATCCCAGGCATCACACCACCCTGGCTCATCAAGTCAATGCAGAATTAGGCCCATCCTTTCCTCCTTAGGCCAGGCAAGGCTGATCAGTTAGCTAAGCAGGATTCACAGACAGGCAACAGATTCAGGGACAACCCCTTCTCCAGTTGATGGGGCACCTGCATGAAGTCCAAGCTGCACATCTGCTATATATGTGAAGGGATGGGGGCAAGGAGGGCTAAATCTAGCCCATGTTCCCTCTTTGGCTGGTTGTTCAGTCTCTGGGAGTCTGCAAGTCTCCAGGCAAGTTGACTCTGTTGGTCCTCTTGTGGTATTCTTATCCTCTTAGGGTCCCTCAATCCCTTCCCTAACTTTTACATGAGATACCCATCTAATATTTCATTGTGGGTCTCTGTATCTGCTTCCATTGGATAATGGGCAAAACCTCTCCAAGAACAGTTATGCTAGGCTCCTGCCTCCAATATTAACTGTAACTGTATTTTTCCTTCTGGAAAAGATTCAACAATTCTTCCTTGCCCTCCCCCCTTGTTATCTGGCTTCTTCGAGTCTGTGGATTATAGTGTGGTGATCCTGTACTTTATGGCTAATATCTACTTATAAGTGAGTACATACTATGCAAGTCCTTTTTGGTCTGGGTTACCACACTCAGGGTATTTTCTAGTTCCAGCCATTTGCCTGCAAGATTCAGGATATCCTTGTTTTTTAAATAGCTGATAAGTATTCCATTTTGTAAATGAACCACATTTTCTTTATCCATTCTTCAGTTGAGGGATATCTAGGTTGTTTCCAATTCCTGGTTATTGTAAATGAAGCAGCTATGAACAGAGTGGAGCATGTGTCCTTGTGATAGGGTGGAATATCTTTTGGGTATATGCCCAGGAGTAATATAGCTCAGTCTTGAGGCAGAACTATTCCAAATTTTCTAACAAACTGCCAAATTGATTTCCAGAATATTTGTACAAGTTTGCACTCCCACCAGCAATGGAAGAGTATTCCACTTTCTCCACATCACTGTCAGCATACAATGTCCCTTGAGTTTTGGGTTTTAGCCATTCTGAGGAATATAAGGTGGATCTCAGAGTCATTTTGATTTGCATTTCCCTGAGGACTAACAATGCTGAATATTTCTTTGCATTTTGGCCATTATAGATTCCTCCATTGAGAATTCTTTGTTTAGCTCTGTACCCTATTTTTTAAATTGGGTTATTTGGCTTGTAGGTGTCTACATTCTTGAGTTCTCTATATATTTTGGATATTAGCCCTCTGTCAAATGTAGGGTTGGTAAAGATCTTTTTCCAATCTGTAGGCTGCCATTTTATACTATTGACTGTGTGCTTAACAATGGGAGTTTTTCAGTTTCATGAGGTCCCATGTGTTAATTGTTAGTGTTAGTGTCTGAGCAATTGGTACTCTGTTCAGGAAGTTGTCTCCTGTACCAATGAGTTCAAGGCTATCCCCCACTTTCTGTTCTATTAGATTTAGTGCATTTGGTTTTATTTTGAGGTAGTTGATCCACTTGGACTTGGTTTGTGTACCTTGTGATAAATATAGATCTGTTTGCATTCTTCTACATAGAAACATCCAGTTAGACCAGCACCAATTGCTGAAGATGTTCTCCATTTTCCATTGTATGCTTTTGGCTTTTTTGTCAAATACCAAGTATCCAAAGGTGTGTGGATTTATTTCTGGGTCTTTAATTCAATTCCATTGATCAACCTGTCTGTTTCTATACCAGTATCATGCAGTTTTTACTGCCTTTGCTCTGTAGTATAGCTTTAAGTCAGGGATGGTAATACATCCAGAAGTTATTTTATTGTTCAGGATTATTTTGTATATTCTGGGTTTTCTGTTTTTTCCATATGAAGTTGAGAATTGTTCTTTCAAGATCTGTAAAGAGTTGTGTTGTAATTTTAATGGGAATCATATTAAATCTATAGATTGCTTCTGGTAAGATGGCCATTTTCACTGAGTTAATCCTACCTATCTATGAGCATGCAAGATCTTTCTATCTTTTGATATCTTCCTCAGTTTCTTTCTTCAAAAACCTAAAGTTCTTGTCATACAAGCTTTCCTTGTTTGTAGTTACTTGCTTAGTTAGCATTATATCAAGATATTTTATATTATTGTGGCTACTGTGAATGGTGTAGTCTCAATACATTTTTTCTTAAACTGTTTATCATTTATATAAAGGAGGACTACTGATTTCTTTGAGTTAATTTTGTATCCAGCCACTTTGCTAAGGGTATTTATAATCTTTGGGAGTTCTCTGGTAGAATCATCTTTAAGCTGCCATACTTTGACTTCTTCCATTCCAATTTGTATTCCCTTGAAGTTCATTTATTTGATTGCTCTAGCTACAACTTCAAATACTATATTGAGGATATATATATATATATATATATATATATATATATATATATATATTGTCTGCAAGCAGCCATACGTTGACTTCTAGCTACAACTTCAAATACTATATTGAAGACATAAGGAGAAAGTGTGCAGCTTTATCTCATTCCTGATTGGAGTAGAATTGCTTTAAATTTCTCTCCATTTAATTTAATGTTGGCTATTAGCTAGTGGTGTATATTGTCTATTGTTTTCAGGTATGTTCCCTGTATTCTCGATCTCTCTAAGACTCTTTAAATGAAGGGATGTTAAATTTTGTCAAAGACTTTTTCAGCATCTAATGGAAAGATCATGTAGTTTTGTACTTTCAGTTTGTTTATATGGTGGATTATATTGATAGATATTTGTATATTGAACCACTCTTATACCCCTGGGATGAGGCCTATTTGATTATACTGGATAATGACTTTGATGTGTTCTTGGATTTGGTTTGCTAGGATTTTATTACTCAATAAAAATTTTGCACTACTCTTCATTTGGGAAATTGGTCTAAAATTCTCTTTCTTTGTTGAGTGTTTTTGTAGTTTAGCTGAGTGACTGTGGCCTAAAAGAATGAGTTTGGCAATGTTTATTGTTTTTATTTTGTGGAATAGTTTGAAGAGTATTGGTATTAGTTCTTCTTTGAAAGTCTGGTAGAATTATTCACTAAAACCATCTAGTCCTGGGCTTTTTTTGGTTGGGAAACATTTAATGACTGCTTCTGTTTCCTTATGAGCTGTAGAACTATTTAGTTTGTTTGCCTGATCTTGATTTAATTTTTGGTAAGTGGAATCTATCAAGAAAATCATCTCTTTCATTTGTGGAGTAAAGGCTTTTAAAGTGAGACCTAGTGATTCTTTGGATTTCCTCAGTATCTGTTGTGACGTCTGCCTTCTCATTTCTGATTTTTGTTAATTTAGATATCGTCTTTCTCCCTTTTAGTTTGTTTGGCTAAGGGTTTTCCTGACTTGTTGATTTTCTTAAAGAATCAGCTAGTGGTTTCATTGATTCTTTGACTTTTTCTCTTTATTTATAATTTATTAATTTCAGCCCTGAGTTTGACCCTTCTCCACCATTGACTCCTCTTGGATGTGCTTGTTTCTTTTTGTTCTAGAGCTTTGGTGTGTACTTCTAAGTTGCTAATCTCTCCAGTTTCTTTATGAAGGTCTTATGAACTTTCCTGTAAGCACTGCTTTTATGTGTCTCATGAGTTTGGGTATGTTGTGCCTTCATTTTCATTGAATTCCCCAAAGTCTTTCATTTCTTTATTTATTTCTTCCTTTGACTCAGTGATCATTGAGTAGAGAATTGTTCAGTTTCCATGATTGTGTAGGCATTCTGTTGTATTTGTTGGTGAATTCCAGCTTGAATGTGATACCATGGTGGTCTGAGAAGATGCAAAGGGTTATTTCAATCTTCTTGTATCCATCGAGGCTTGCTTTGTGTCCTGTTATATGGCCAATTTTGGAGAAGATTTTATGAGATACAAGAAGGTATAACCTTTTATGTTTGGGTGAAATATTCTATAGATATATGTTAGGTCTATTTGAAACATAAACTCTGTAAGTATCATTACTTCCATGTTTAGTTTCTGTCTTGACGATCTGTCAATTGGTAACAATGGGATGTTGAAGTCTCCCATTACTAGTGTGCAGAATTCGATGTGTGATTTAAGCTTCAGTAATGTTTCTTTTACAAATGTGGGTGCTATGGCATTTGGGGCAGAATCCTGTTTTCACATCCATTCTGTTAGCCAGTGTCTTTTTGTTTGGAAAATTGAGTTCACTGATGTTAAGAGATATTGATGAGCAGTGATTATTATTCCCTATTATTTTGATATTGTTGGTGGTAGTGTGTGTGTGTGTGTGTGTGTGTGTGTGTGTGTGTTCTTTTATTATTTTATGGGATGAAATTATTTATTTATTATGTTTTCTTGAATGTAGTCATTGGGTTAGAGTTTTGCTGCTAGTATCCTCTGTAGGGCTGGACTGATGGAAAGATATTGTTTAAATTTGGTTTTGTCATGAATTATCTTGGTTTCTCTACTTATGATAATTGAAAGTTCTGCTGGGTATCAGTAGTCTGGACTGACATCTGTTGTCACTTAGGGTCTGCAACACCTCTACCTAGGCCCTTCTGGCTTTTAGAGTCTCAAATAAGAAGTCTGGTATAGTTCTGGTACGTCTGCCTTTAAATGGTCTTTTTCCCTTGCTGCTTTTAATATTCTTTCTTTGTTCTGTACATTTAATGTTTTGATTATTATATGAGAGGGGTGATTTTCTCTTCTGGTTCAATCATTTGGTGTTCTTTAAGGTTCTTGTATGCTTATAGACATTGCTTTAGGTTAAGGAAGTTTTTTTTTCTATGATTTTGTTGAAGATGTTTTCTGAGCTTTTGAGTTGGCTCTCTAATTCTGCTATTCCTATTATTCTTATGTTTGGTCTTTTCATAGTGTCCCAAATTTCCTGGATGCTTGAGTCATGAACTTTTCAGATTTTGCATTTTCTTTTACTGATGTATAAATCTTAACCGTATCTTCTATGCCTGAGATTGTGTCTTCCATCTCTTGTATTCTTGGTTGATCCTTGTGTTGGTAGTTCCTGTTCCCATTTCTAGTTTTTCCATCTCCAGGATAGTTCAGTTTATGTTTTCTTTATTACTTGTATTTCTATTTTCAGTTCTTGAACTATTTCATTCATATCCCTCGCCTGTTTGATTGTTTTTTCTTGTATTTCTTTATATTTATTCATTTCCTCTTTCAAGTCCTCTACTTGTTTGAATGTACTTCTCTGTATTTCTTTAAGAGAATTATTCATTTCCTCCTTACAAGCCTCTCTCCTCTTCAGAAGATTATATTCAGGTCATTTTCTTGTGATTCAGGAGTGTTAGGATATTAAAGACTTGCTGTAGTAGGAAAGCTGGGCTCTGGTAGTGCTCCATTGCTCTGGCTTTTGTTGATTGTCTTTTTATGCTGCCCTTTAGGCATCTGTTTTTTTCTGGTTGTTGGCTGAATGATCCTGATGCCAGCACAATGCCTCGGGATGGCAGGGGGAGCCATGAGCCAGAGAGTGTAAGTCGGGAAACCAGATTTTACTGGATGTACCTCAGATGTACCTGACTGGCAGGGGATTGGTGGGGCAGTGTTCCAAACTGATTGTTCATGCTCTCTCACACACATACTCACAGGCATCTAGGTAAAGCGGGGCACTCTTGTAGTCCTGAACAGCTCCCCTGGACAAAGGACAAGCACAGAGCCAAACAATAGAGGTTAGAGGACCCCACACAATACACCTCTGCTGGCTATGCCTCAGGTGAACCCAACTGGCAAGGAATTGGTGGGGCAGTGTTCTAAGTTGGTTGTTCTTTGGGACTGGACCCATTCAGGCCTCCATGAGCCTGTTCATGTCTTATTCTTTGTGTCTATGCTGTGCCCAGTAATTCTGCAAATTGATCTCTTGGATTTCATTCAAATCTCATTTGTTCAACTTTGGCCATCTCTTCTGAGTTCTAGACCCCCTCTCCCAACTAACTAGTTGACATATTTGCTTTGCTCATATGTCACAGGTTGCAGTGTCACTCTGACCAATGTCCTGACAGACCAGCTTATAGAATGAGGAGCATATTTTGGCCTCAGCTTTAGAAGTTCATCTGTTCATTAGATCAGGGAAGGGATGGTAGAATTAACTCTATCTATAGGAGCAGCAACATGGAAAGACTTCTTGTATCATGGGAGAGTAGAAATAGATTAGGTAAGAACCAATGCTGGAGTGACCTTAATAGGTCTTCCCTTTTCAGCCTGCTTCTGCCACAGAGGCCATACCCCCTAAAAACTCTACACTAACAAAATTAGCAGTTAAAGAACTGTGGTTCAAACATAGACTGAAGAGGGCACTTCAGATCCAAATGAGCATAGATACATAAAAGCTTGTTCCAGTATGTATGTATGTATGTATGTATGTGTATGCAAAAGGTACTTCCAACTCAGAGCATCCAGCATCAGGCCTGAAGTCAGAGTACTGTTCTCCCTGGGGCTTTGCTTCTCAGAACTTGCCACCATTACCCCAGTACACCCAGAAACCTTAGCTTTATTCTGCATAAGAGGCCTCTATCTCTTGAGCCACAGGCAGGCACATGAAAACATGAAAAAGGTTAGTTTTTAACTCACTTGTGGCTACTAAGTTCTTCTCTACTTTCATCCAATAGCTATTCCTTGTTGAATCTATCAGCATATATCTTTAGTGATTGAATGTTTTCATTAATTATTTTGTGAATTAAGTCTCTCTTTCATTTCTTCAGTTCTCTATCTAGCATTCTGTGAAACTATGCCAACACACACAGAGGATGACATGATCTTCTGTAAATAATGCATCGCTCCCCATTGCTAATAGCAGGGACTCAGGCCTTCTGGTTATCCATATCTTTATGAAATACGTTCTAGTCTTTACTTGGGGACTGGGACAGTAACTTACGTTAGCTGTAGGCACATCAGTAGATATGACACAGACAGCAGAGGTGTGTTAACCATTTGTTCACTGGGACTTTCCATCCAGAAGGCTGTCACTCTCTGAATGAGCCCAAACTAGAACCAAGCAATGAGGAGGTTGCATGAGGAACTAAAGTTCTGTGGTAGAGACAACATTCACCCCAACTGAGCAGTTCTCAGAGATTCTGCACTATTCTTTGGTTGTAGTCATCTTAATCCTCCATCCACATCTTTCCTCTCACAGATAGAGTATAAATTCTTAATTGGTCATGAAATCAAAAGTAGGCAACCTAGAAAAATAATCAGTATGAACAGAAGGCAGTTTAACACTGGTGTTATGAGAGTCAGGTTACATTAACAAATGCTACCTTGGTGAATGGAAGGGCCAGTAACATTTATTCTCTGTGAGGTGCCATTTACTTTAACATTTGCTGAGTGTTTAGCATGTCAGGTTCTATAGGAGCAGTGAAAGAACAAAGACGGGCTCTTCTGAAAGCAGGCACTGGACAAGTGGCTCTGCTGACTATGTGCGTATTGTTTGCATTGGCATACCAGAAGCTGTGGCTATTTGAAATTCCAGCCTCTTCCACTTTCAGTCACCCAGTGCATTCCACACTTAGAGTGCGCTGCATGCCTTGCCTCAAGCGATCTAAGCAATGTCAAGGAAGCAGAGGATTCTGAAATGAAGATAATGATGTAGTGAGACTTAGGCTATGCAATATTCCAGAATTTAGGCGACAAACAGCAAGGCTGGAGGGTGATGGCCTAGCAAGTGCAAATCCATGGTCAATCCCAGGACTGAGAAATATTCAAGAATGTTACAAAGTCTGATCTGGTAATGTTCAAGACAGTAAAACACTTGTGGTGTCAAGTATATGCATTAGTGCACTTTCAAGAAAGTTTGAAGAAAAAATAATTAACGACTTTGCCTAACTTAAATACAAGCAAATAGTACATTTATTCTAGACTCCAATGTCTTAACTGCTGTTTTATTTATCAAATCACTTTAGTATTTAGTGTTATTGCCTAAAAGTATCCAGGAAATCTTCAAAGAGAATAGAAATGATTGTGTAAAGTGAGACTATCCTGTAGATTTTAGTGACACCAGTTACAATCAGCTGTGTGGTGGTGGTGGCGGTGGGCAGCTTGCCTTGTGTGTGTTTTAGCTCCATGTGGTGGTAGGTGACCTGCATCAGCATGCTCTCTTCTGTGCAGGCCTTCAGATACAGGCACTCTGGGGCTCACAGTTCCACCACTCCCAATGCTGTTTGCCATGGGGTGGTGAAATGGAGCATTCTAGAACTTTCGCCTCATCAAAATCCACTACAAGCATTACTGGATCATCAAGTGCACGGAGCAATGATTTTATAATTGGGCCGTATGCTTATTAGTGCTGTACTCGGAGAAACTGAATTAATCACACATTAAAATCCTTTGAAATTTATACTTGAAAGTATTTTGACCGTAAGTAATAACCTATTGTGTTTTTATAACAATAATTTCCATGATACAAGAAGAAACATATCATGTGCTTTCTCTAAATTTTGTACCTTGACATTGTCATGAAGAGTATAGTAAAGTAGCATCTCATTTTTAAAATAGGATTTACCGGTCAGAAAGACAGCTCAGGGGGGCAAATGCACTCTGCTGGCAAGTGTAAGTGAGTTCACTTCTCTGGGACCCATAGAACGATCTTCCACAAAGTGTCCTCCACATGAACACTGTGACATATGCACCTCTCAGCACACCTATAAATCAATAAATAAGTATAATAAAATTTTAATGAAATAAAATAAAAGGGGACTGGCGATGGCTTGGGAGTTAAAGCACTTCCTGCTCTTACAAACAACCTGGATTTGATTTGGGGCACCCAGAACAGCGACTCACTCCCATTCCGGAGGATCTGCCCCCCTCTTCTGGACTCTTTGGGTACTGCATGCACCTGATGTTAAGGCACACAAGCATGCATAAAACCAAGTGCTTGTTGAAGGACAAGCTCTTATCTCTAGGTTGTATGAAGCATCTAAACCGAACGACACATTTGTCATCATGAAACAAACAAGCACATCGGTTGATACAGAAGCAATCGATCGCTCAGAAGCTCCATGGACTCTTAATGCCTGTCCAAAGCTGGATCAGTTTTCTCTGTCTCCATCACATACTTCCTGATCCTAGCCACTCTGTCTTTCACGTGGACAGTCAGAGTAACTCCCCAATCCATCTCCCTGTCACTCCTTTGACTCTTTCTAATCACTTATTCTAACATGAACAAATCAATTAAAAAAAAAAAACTTACATTTTTTTTTTAAGCCAGACGCCGCCGCTCCCATGCTCAAACTTTCTGCTAGTTTTCTAAGTCACTTGCAATAAAGGTTGCAAAACAGTTTTGTCAGCACCCACCTTAGCTGGTCCTCTCTCAGGCTGAGCAGGAGGGACCTGCGGTCCTTCTGGTTCATCCTCCTCCAGTCACATGGCCTCCTTTCTACTGTGTCCACATTAGGCCTCTGTAGTGGCTCTTGTCGCTCCATGAATCTCCCTTCCCCCTCCATTCATTGCCCTACCTCTTCTTTCTTTCCTCACACAAAGGACACCTCAGCCACTCCAGGTTGTGGGATAACACTGACCCCCTATGGCTTTTCACCTTCTCTCTCTACATTGCTCAGTTTCTCTGTGCATGCTTTAAGGCCCTTTGACACCATGCACTAATTATTAACTATTGTCATCTGATATGACATTGTGACGATCTCTCTCAGAGTGGAGACAGGTGCTGAAGAACCCTGGCCTGGGGAAACTGTCGTCTTCTGACGATCTTTCCTCTTCTCTTGCTTCTCAACAGCCTCTCTACCTTTCCCTTCCGCTCCGCTGTGTTATTTAGCCTCCATTACTGGAGCAAGCATGGGTTATTCTGGCTCACAGTTTGAAGGGCCTAATGCTGGAAGTCATTGCACTTGCTTCTGGCTTGGCTGTGGGGTGTCTGCATGTCACTTCCAGCGCATGAAGCAGGTCGAAGCCATACACTCTCTGCCTGACACATGAGAGCAAGAAAGTAGAGGGGCCATGAATGCCACAGTTCCACAGTTCCCCCGACGAGAATGCCCCATGGTGACCTGCAGCCCAAATGTTTCAGACTCTAACTGACAGGGATGTCTTCACTATATGAGACTTTGATAGACTTTCAAATCTGAACTGTCATATCTCTCATAATGTTTTTACTCGCTGCCCCCTCCAGTGTCCCACAGATGTCTATTCTGTTTTCTTCTCCTTTACAGAGGATGAGATACCATTTTGTCTTCAAGTAGTTCAACAAAAAAAATGGGTGGGAGAGAGACAGAGACAGAGAGATGGAAAGAGAGAGAGAGAGGGAGACAGAGACAGAGACAGAGACAGAGAGACAGAGAGAGACAGAGAGAGAGAGAAAGAGAGAGACAGAGACAGAGAGATGGAAAGAGAGAGAGAGAGAGAGAGAGAGAGAGACAGAGAGACAGAGAGACAGAGAGACAGAGAGACAGAGAGACAGAGAGACAGAGAGAGGCACAAAGAGAGACATAGACAGACATAGACAGACATAGACAGAGAGAGACAGAGAGAGTGTGTGTGCGTAAAGATGGTGGAAGAAGAGAGAAAAGATGGGGGAGGGAAAGGAAGAGGAGCATAACTATCTCAAAACATTAACGGATAAATCTGGTAGAATACTACAAGGAATTTATGTATTATTCTTTGAAAGTTTTTAAATACTTTAAAAGTCTCCAAAGTAAACTTTCAGTGGAGAATAAAATTAAAACACACACACACACACACACACACACACACACACACACACACACAAAGCAGGAAAAAAACTATCAGAAAACAAAACAAAACACACCAGGCTCAGTATGTGTCAAGAGTCAGCTGTTCCACTCAGTCTCCAACATGTTAGGGAGGCATTTGTTTGTGCCACACTGAGCCCAGCCCAACTCTCATTCCCCTGAAAATATCTCCTTCCCCTTACTTCTGACTGGAGGGTCAGGGTGGTGCAAGGAGGCACAATGAGATGTCTCCTGTACCGCCTCACAGTGCTCTCCAAAGGTCCCTGAACTGTGCTACTGATCCAGCCATCTCAGGCTGCCATTCTAGTCCATGAGTCAAGGCACCAGAAGGGAACATGAGTGAGGGGGCCTTGGTTCTGGTGTGGATCCAGACCAGCCCTGAAATTCCACCCCCAGGACTCCAGAGAATAAGAGGCAAACTCCCACACAGCTTGAGACATTGCTATTTACTGTCTTGAATTTATTTAGGGAGTTTCACTCAATCTTCTTTCTCCTTTGTGATAATTTATTTTAGAGTTCTCCGTGCTAACATGAATCTTCAGTAACTTACTTGAAGAGATATTGGATTCCGGGAGTGTTTTCAGGAAAAGCTTATTGTAGTACAGTGTACATTACCTATCTTTATTTGAATGTTAAATGTTATAAAACTGGCAATTTTTCAAAGCAAAGAGCATTGCTCATAGCCTTAAAATATAAACAGAAGTGGAAGTTTCATGACTTGAGTTAATCTGTCACTGAAATAGGGTCCAGTACTAAGGATCTGCCTGCTATCCTGTCATGGTTTGTATAGAAATTGTCCTCTGAAGGCTCACATGTTTGGACACTTGGTTCCAGCTGAGCGGCATTATTGGAGAAGGTCTGCAACCTTAGGAGGCATAGGTTGCAGAAACTGGGATCTTGGAACATGTAGCATGGCTTTATTTTCTGTCCAGGCTCTGGTGCCTGACTGCTGACATGACATGAGCCAGCTGCCTCACACCTATTAACACAGCTGTGTAGTCACCCACTTCACACTGTTAACAAAGCTGTGTGGTCACCCACTTCACACCTATTAACACAGCTGTGTGGTCATCCACTTCACACCTATTAACACAGCTGTGTGGTCATCCACTTCACACCTGTTAACACAGCTGTGTGGTCATCCACTTCACACCTATTAACACAGCTGTGTGGTCATCCACTTCACACCTGTTAACACAGCTGTGTGGTCACCCACTTCACACCTATTAACACAGCTGTGTGGTCACCCACTTCACACCTGTTGACACAGCTGTCTGGTCACTCCTGCCACTATTCCCTCTCCGCTATTATGGGATGTTTCTCCTAAAACCGTAAGTCACAGAGTCAGAGTAAACCCTTCCTCCTTTGCATTGCTCGGGCAGATATTTCCTCATAGTCACAGAAAGTTGCTAGTGTATAATCTCTCCCAATCAAAGTAAATAAAATAAATAAAAATTTTTCTTTTCTTGTCCTGGCTTAGAATGTCTTAGGGAGAGTTTAGCTGGGCTGCTTGTGCTCTGTGGCTGTTGTCAGTCAGAAGGGGGCGTGTGGGTGGCTTCCTGTAGTCTCTTCTTGTCTCTGCATCTGCCTTACAACACGTGCTTGTGTTACAATGGATCCTTAGCATGTCCCAACACATACATGTTCTGTTCCTACGGCTGCTACAACAAATTCTATAACCTCTGTGGCTTAAACGGGAGGAAACCTGTCATGGTTAATTTTTTAAATGTAAAGTATTTGTATTAATTCTTTGAGCATCCTAGGCATTACATTATGTGATGAATGTTCGTTGTATTCACCCCATTCCCTTCCTCCAAGTCTTCCCTGATCCCCAGCACCTCCCTCCCACATTTTCCTTCACAATCCACTGAGTCCAGTTGCCGTTGCCTCTCTTCACATCAGTGCTAGCCCATCCACTGGAGCATGGTCAACCTATGGGGAACAGCAGCTCCAAAGGAAGCTGACTCTCCCTCCACACAGCAGTCCTCAAATGTCCAAGCTCCTCAGCTGGGCGTGGAGACTCCCCATGCATGCAGGGATGTAGACTGACTTGATCCTACACAGGTCTTATGTAGGAATCCTCAGCTGCTGTGGATTCTGATGGCTATGCTCCTGTGCTCTCCGGAAGACACTTACATAGCGGGTCTCCCAAAACTACTGCTCTTCAATCTCTCTGCTTCCTCTTCTGAGACATTTCCTGGG